>NC_090760.1:74311199-74313699 GCF_036898095.1 Palaemon carinicauda
ACCTAAAGGACTTACACCAACAAAATGTAGGACCATGCTTAAAGAACAACAAAATGTAGAACCATACCTAAAGGACTTACACCAACAAAATGTAGGACCATGCTTAATGAGAACAAAATGTAGAACCATACCTAAAGGACTTACACCAACAAAATGTAGGACCATGCTTAAAGAACAACAAAATGTAGAACCATACCTAAAGGACTTACACCAACAAAATGTAGGACCATGCTTAAAGGACAACAAAATGTAGAACCATACCTAAAGGACTTACACCAACAAAATGTAGGACCATGCTTAAAGAACAACAAAATGTAGAACCATACCTAAAGGACTTACACCAACAAAATGTAGGACCATGCTTAAAGGACAACAAAATGTAGAACCATACCTAAAGGACTTACACCAACAAAATGTAGGACCATGCTTAAAGAACAACAAAATGTAGAACCATACCTAAAGGACTTACACCAACAAAATGTAGGACCATGCTTAAAGGACAACAAAATGTAGAACCATACCTAAAGGACTTACACCAACAAAATGTAGGACCATGCTTAAAGGACAACAAAATGTAGAACCATACCTAAAGGACTTACACCAACAAAATGTAGGACCATGCTTAAAGAACAACAAAATGTAGAACCATACCTAAAGGACTTACACCAACAAAATGTAGGACCATGCTTAAAGAACAACAAAATGTAGAACCATACCTAAAGGACTTACACCAACAAATGTAGGACCATGCTTAAAGAACAACAAAATGTAGAACCATACCTAAAGGACTTACACCAACAAAATGATCTTCGCTATGAGGAGTGTACTTTCCCACAGATTTTACCCTAGAGAGTACATGCCAATTCTCCCTTCCCACTTTCCCCAATAAGGAAATCCCTCCGCAACCCCCTCCCAAATGCCCTATGACGCAACCAAAAAAAAGTATCTGTCTCCTTTTCGGTCCATTAGGTATTCTAATGCTGTCTGCCCCGCTTCATTTACGTCTAGGTCTTATGGCTGTCTGGTTCCCTCCCGTCGATTATTACCGTCTGTTCTTTCTTTCTCACATTGACGAATTTTCTCAAACGTTTCGTTTACCTACTTGTCTTTTTTATATTTCCTAAATGTTTAGTTTACTTGATTTTCTTTTGTTTTCTCTTTTGCTGGAATGATTTCAGGTTTTTCCCATCCAAAGACTTTTCTAAGCGTTCTGTTTTAGTGTTCCTCATTTCCCACAATACGATTCCTTTTAATGTGTCAAGACCATCTTCGTCGCTCCTCCTGTGTTTACAATTTAGTTAATAAGATCATTTTTTTTCATTTTAGAAAATAAAGGAAAATAATAACAAATTCGAATGTGATTGAAATTCACAGAGGACTCGGTATATATACGAATATTCAAGTTAATATGATAACATTTTCAATTATAAATAAAATCACACACCGTCTTGTGTTATTGCAAAAAAAAACACACACATACACAAACAAACACACACACTTAGAGTTAATACTTACCTTCAGACATGATGGATTCTATGGAAAAGGTATTTATTTAAGAATTTATGTATACATATATAGATATGTATGTATATATACATATTATATATACATATATATATACATATATATATATATATATGTGTGTGTGTGTGGGGGGGTGTGGGTGTATATTCTTAAATAAATACCTTTTCCATAGATTCCATCATATACATACATATATATACACACACACATATATATATATATTATATATATATTACATGTTATATATATATATATATATATATACAGTATGTATTTAAGACTAAAGAGTTTAAAAGTGCTTTCAAGGTAATTGCATGCATATATATATATATATACATATATATATATATATATATATATAACCTTCTTCCCCGCTCACTTTTAACATTAACATGCTGCCATCCAAACTTCACCAATCCTTGAGGGCAGAAAATATATCTCTAGTTTCTCAACCCAAGAATTTATAAATCCATTTTTTCAGAGTGAACTAGCGCCTGTATTTCCTCCCCCGCCGGAGATGGCGAGAACTTCATTACAAATGATTTCCTGTAAAAACGCCTATCCTTCCTTTGCTTCTTGTTTCTCGAAAAAAAAAAAATTCGATTCACATCCCTTACTATGTTTGGTATCTACCTGTCTGTCTTACTATCTACATATTAATCTCTCTCTCTCTCTCTCTCTCTCTCTCTCTCTCTCTCTCTCTGTATATCGATAAATTTATATACACACAGACATATATATAATTATATATATATGTGTGTATACAAAGGCGTATATATATATATATATATATATTTATATATTTATATATATGCATATATACATGACTATGTATACGCGTGTATATAAATATATATATATATGTGTGTGTGTGTGTGTGTATATATATATATATATATATATTCACATAATATATAGAAATAGATTTATGTATATATATATATATATGTATATATATAATATATATATATAATTT
>NC_090760.1:74316199-74328699 GCF_036898095.1 Palaemon carinicauda
TCCACAATTCATCGTTTATTCTTCTCCATAGTTTTTCATTACTTCCATCTTCCTCATTCCTTCTCTTCATCACCCCTCTTTCTCTTCTCTTCTCCCCCATCTTCCTCCTCCTCCTTGTATGCCATCTATCTTTATTTTACACTAAAAATTCATCCCGAAATATTGATATCTCTTCGGAGGGGGGAAATGACAGTGCAATTCTTCACATTCGAACGAGAATTAATCTCTCTCTCTCTCTCTCTCTCTCTCTCTCTCTCTCACCAGCTCTGCATAAATCGTATCGTATTTTGACAAGTGTGTGTACCTGTGTGTTATAGCATCTATATAACATCTTTTTTTTTAAACTGTATTATTATTATTATTATTATTATATTATTATTATTATTATTACAAACTAAACTATAACCCTAATTGAAAAAGCAAGATGCTATAATCCCAAGGGCTTCAACAAGGAAAAAAGATATCTCAATGAGGAAAGGAAATACGGAAATAATAATGGAAATCACAAAACATATTTGTAAGACTTCGTACAACACGACATTATTACATGAACAATTCTCTTATTCTGTAGCCAAGGGTGTTTTTATGATGTTAATTCTTGCGACGCTAAGCATTGTTAAACAAGACAGGGGTCCCTTTTGCAATTCTGCAACTTCGTACGAATGGCAAAAGTTCTCTGGCAATTGCTTTACTTTGTAAGCAAACTTGTATTACGCCTTGTTTAACACAATTCGACTGGATGCAAGAGTCCTCTGAAGTTCCATATTTAAGCTTCCATTCTCTAGTTTGTTTGGCCTGACGTTTAGTATGGTTTATGATCATAATATATAACTTTCAAGATATTATAACTACAAAAAATAACCAATAGATAATTCTACATTTTCGCTTGAGGAGCCAAAATTTCTGGCTTAGTTAGCATTTTCTGTTACAATTCTTATGGGTTATATCTTCATCTTGTCTGATAAGAGCCTCTGGGGGGTGGGGGGGGGGGGGGGCATTCTGCCAATCTTCTTTTCTGACTAAGTGTCGCAGAAGTCATAAGTAAAGATCTATTCTTTCATAGAAGGGTCTAGGTTAAGGTTTAAGTAGGATTCATAAAAAGACGTACTCTTGGTTACAGATATCGTGAAAAGACTTCTGTTTGTTTTACACAGACAAACTGAAACTTGCTCTTTCTTTCAAACAGACAAACTGAAACTTCTCTTTTCTTTCAAACAGACAATCTGAAACTTCTCTTTCTTCAAACAGACAAACTGAAACTTCTCTTTCTTTCAAACAGACAATCTGAAACTTCTCTTTCTTTCAAACAGACAATCTGAAACTTCTCTTTTCTTTTCAAACAGACAATCTGAAACTTCTCTTTCTTTCAAACAGACAATCTGAAACTTCTCTTTCTTTCAAACAGACAAACTGAAACTTCTCTTTCTTTCAAACAGACAAGCTGAAACTTTCAAATACAAAATTTGAAAGTTCCATTTGCTTTGCAGAGATGACCTGAGAATTCTCTTTGTTTTACAGTGGCAGTCTGAAACTTGTCTCTCTCTTTCAAACACAAAACCTGAAAGTTCTCTTTGCGTTACAGAGATAACCTGAGAATTCTCTTTGCTTTTACAGAGGCAGTCTGAAACTTCTCTCTCTTTCAAACACAAAATCTGAAACTTTTTGCTTTACAAAAAACAACCTGAAACTCTCTTTGTTTTACAGAGACAACCTGAGAATTCTCTTTGTTTTACACAGACAAACTGAAACTTCTCTTTCTTTCAAACACAAAACCTGAAAGTTCTCTTTGCTTTACAGAGACAACCTGAGAATTCTCTTTGTCTTACAGAGGCAGTCTGAACTTCTCTCTCTTTCAAACACAAAATCTGAAACTTTTTGCTTTACAGAGACAACGTGAATCTTCTATTTGTTTATTTACAGACGACATAAAACTTCTCTTGGTTCTATACAGGCAACGCTAAACTTCTCTTTGTTTCATACAGGCAACCTGACGCTTCTCTGTCTTATAGAGACACCCTGAAAAACTTCTCTTTGATTCACACAGACAAGCTAAAACATCCCTTCGCTTTGTAAATTATCTATCAGCAAAACGGTGACCAAAGTTTTGAGGACATATTTGATTAACATCAGGATCCAGAATCTTCATTTCAGGAAAGTGTCAGAATTTCTAACAAACTATTCCCGTTTGCCAACTGCTTTCCAATTCCAGCTAACAAGTCGACATCTCTTTTCTCTTCCTCAATCACAAAATGACCCGTCACCTTTGCCAACTTCGCAGGGAGAGGAATAAATCCTCTTAATGCTGTACTTCATGGGGCTTCGTCAATACTCTAAAGGGGGAGAGCGTCAGCTTGTTTTTTTTTTTTCTTTTCTTTTTTTTAGTTGCAATGTTGATGATGCTAAGATTGTAAAATGTAGAAGAATAAAAGCAATGTAGACATTTGATGTCTCGTTTTGAGATAGGATTTTGTAGCGATTTATGGGAAAGGATGGATGCTAGCCCTGGTCTTTCTTATGTGATTAGGGGAAGGGATGGATGCTAGCCCTGATTTTTATGTTGATTTAGGGGAAGGGATCTATGCTTTTCCTATCCTATCCTTTAATTTTTTTTTTTTATCTATGCATTTGTTTGTTAAATTGCTCATTTACTGAATTGTTTATCTATATATCCATTTACTTTTCAGGGTGGGGTACAATTGAAAAAAAAAAACCTTGTGACTTGTATGATCATGTTATTGCTGAGAGAGAGAGAGAGAGAGAGAGAGAGAGAGAGATTGCAGCTGGAACAGAAGTAAGAGGTTCGTTAGGGAATTAGCTATAAACTGGAAACCAAGGGTGGCCAAAATACTGGACGTGAGTGAAATAATAAAATAATTCTGTCATATATTTTACAGAAGCTAACGATCTAGTTTATATACAGGAACGTGTTGGTGTGTGTGTATGTGTGTATGTGTTTGTTGTATGAGAGAGAGAGAGAGAGAGAGAGAGAGAGAGACCGATGAGAGATTGTAAATATCGTATTCGGATAAAACGTTTCAAATGATGATATTCTCTCTCTCTCTCTCTCTCTCTCTCTCTCTCTCTCTCTCTCTCTCATACAACAAACACATACACACATACACACACGAGTTCCTGTATAAACTAGATCGTTAGCTTCTGTATCAGATATGACAGAATTATTTCACTCACGTCCAGTATTTTGGCCACCCTTGGTTTCCAGTTTATAGCTAATTCCCTAACGAACCCTCTTACTCTGTTCCAGCTGCAATCTCTCTCTCTCTCTCTCTCTCTCTCTCTCTCTCTCTCTCTCATACAACAAACACATACACACATACACACATACACACACGAGTTCCTGTATAAACTAGATCGTTAGCTTCTGTATCAGATATGACAGAATTATTTCACTCACGTCCAGTATTTTGGCCACCCTTGGTTTCCAGTTTATAGCTAATTCCCTAACGAACCTCTTACTTCTGTTCCCAGCTGCAATCTCTCTCTCTCTCTCTCTCTCTCTCTCTCTCTCTCTCTCTCTCAATCGAGAGCAGCTTATTTTTGTTTTCGTCATACGTTTATCAATTTATATTTCTCATTTCCATTTTCAAAGCCAGATCTCTCTCTCTCTCTCTCTCTCTCTCTCTCTCTCTCTCTCTCAATCGAGAGCAGCTTACTTTTATGTTCTCGTCATACGTTTATCAATTTATATTTCTCATTTCTTTTTTCAAACCCAGATTATTATTATTATTATTATTATTATTATTATCATTATCATTATTATTATTATTATTATTATTATTATTATTATTATTAATGTTAATGGCAAATCAGAGGAGGTGTCTGTGGTGGTCTATTGGCAACGTTCCTGCCTGTCGATCTGCTAGACTGGGGTTCGAGCCTCGCTCAAGCTCGATAGTTTCTAGTAGTCTTCAACCTCGGCATCCTCGTGAGCTAAGGATTAGGGATTTTGGGTTCTACCCTTTAAGACACCAGCAGCCATTGCCTGGCCCTCCTTGGTCTTAGTTTAAGCATTTTATTGGTTTTATTGTGAATACCTTCACGTGATGAAAGCGATTTTGTATCGCCATGATCAGAAAAGCTGTACTAGTCTGGGCCACCCAAACTATAGTCCATTTCTTTTAGCGAAGCAGATTTGCACCGACTCGCAACGGTGCCCTTTTAGCTCGGAAAAGTTTCCTGATCGCTGATTGGTTAGAATTATCTTGCCCAACCAATCAGCGATCAGGAAACTTTTCCGAGCTAAAGGGGCACCGCTGCGAGTCGGTGCAAATATACCTCGCTAAAAGAAATTGACTTTAGGTTGGTTAGCTGTGAGCGATCGGACAAAATTCTCCCACCGTCACCAATCCCCAGTTTGCCAGCGTGTTAGTGTAAACTGACTAAATCCCCTGGCATGAATTATGACATATCCTGCAGTGGACTAGAAACAGCTGCATTTATTGTTGTTACATTTACGACCATAAACGAAAAGGTCAACTACCTCAATCCTACTCTAATATCCCCAACTGGGACCATGTTAAGGTCAGCCCACTCTAAACCTCTCCAAACAACACTTCACAACCTCCTAAAGGTCAACTCAACCCAAAAAAAGAGACTCTTTAGCTATGGTAAGCAGCTCTTCTAGGAGGAGGACACTCCAAAATCAAACCATTGTTTTCTAGTCTTAGGTAGTGCCATAACCTCTGTACCATGGTCTTCCACTGTCTTGGGTTAGAGTTCTCTTGCTTGAGGGTACACTCGGACACGCTGTTCTATCTTATTTCTCTTCATCTTGTTATTTTGAAGTTTTTATAGTTTATATATAATAGATTTATTTTAATGTTATTCTTAAACTTCTCTTGTAGTATATTTCCTTACTTTCTCTCTCCACCCTGAGCTATTTTCCCTGTTGGAGTCTTTAAGCTTATAGCATCCTGCCTTTCTAACTATAGTCCATTTCTTATATCGAGGCATATTTGCACCGACTCGCAGGGGTGACCTTTTAGCTCGGAAAAGTTTCCTGATCGCTGATTGGTTAGAATTATCTTGTCCAACCAATCAGCGATCAGGAAACTTTCCCCAGGTAAAAGGGCACCCTTGCGAGTCGGTGCAAATCAGAAAAGTTTCCTGATCGCTGATTGGTTAGAATTATCTTGGCCAACCAATCAGCGATCAGGAAAATTTTCCCAGCTAAAAGGGCACCCCTGCGAGTCGGTGCAAATATGCGCCGATAAAAGAAATGGACTATAGATTTGTAGCTTAGCAAGTGATAATAATGATAATAATAATAATAATAATAATAATAATAATAATAATAATAATAATAATAAACGTTTGAAAGGTCAAATCCCAGAATATTCAACACCTAAAACTCTTCTTCTTTCAACAGATGACTCCACCGAGCGGTCGATGGACGAGGGTCCAGTAATTTTCCTCCCAGCGGCGTCGAGGGCCGTCGAGTGGGTCATCTCTCAAAGAAACGAAAACTGGGGATGGGGCTGCGACACCGCCAACACTGTGCTGGCCCTCAGACTGGCCAACGCCACCTGGTTTTCGAAGGGGAACCTTGAGGCTCAGCTGGCGATCAAGCAGATGGAGTTGGAGCTCATCCTCAAGATGTGGAAGTAAGTAAGTGGTTTGGCAAAGAGAGTGAAGGGAAGATTTGAAAGTTATTATTATTATTATTATTATTATTATTATTATTATTAAGAGGAGTTACAGGAAATTAAAGCAGGTACTGTCGTTTTATATATATATATATATATATATATATATATATATATTATATATATATATATATATACATATATATGAATGTATATTATATAATGTGTATATATATACATATATATATGAAGTATATATATATACATATATATATATATATATATATATGTATATGTATAATATGAGAATGTATATTATACAATATATGTATATGTAAATTATATATATATATATATATATATATACATATACATATAAGTTCACGTGCATATGTCTATGTGTGTGATTGAAAGAGAGAGAGAGAGAGAGAGAGAGAGAGAGAGAGAGAGATAGTGTTTGTGTGCGCTTGCACCCATACTCATAATTTCCAGAATCTGGTAAAAGAGATAACCAAACTCCAAAGTAACTTCAAAAATATATAGATAAATTCTGCTTACTGAAGGCACTTCCAAAGTACAATTCCAACCGAAGCATCTCAATCATTGCATCTGCAAGCAAAGATTGTATCTTAAGCGACAATTGACGCATGCTCATCGAAGTGACCGGAAAATGAAGGAAACAGATGAATAAATCAAATTCCAACCGAAGCATCTCTATCATTGCATCTGCAAGCAAAGATTGTATCCTAAGCAACAATGGACACATGCTCATCGAAGTGACCGAAAAAAGAAGGAAACAGATGAATGAATAAATAAATGAATAAACAGATAGATATATGAATAAATCAAGATTGCATGTTCCACCAGACTGGATAACACTTGGAGTAATAAGAGTGTCGTCCGGGTGGGTTGTTGGAGGTCGTAAAATGTTTTTACTGCTTCCTGCATCCCCGAATATCTCACTTCCTGGGGTGTGAACGAAGCCGAGGGTGACGTTATGTGATGTTACTTGTGACAGAAAAATAACGGGAGGTAACGGGGAGTTATATAACGATCAAGAAAAGCTAGGGTGGTATTTTAGCCAACAATTGCTGTTGGTACGGGTCTTTTTCTTGTTCGGCCCGTAGCGAGAAAAGCTGGAGATATTTGCGTAATAGAGTAAATAGAGACGAAATTTCGAGTTGCTAAATATCTAGTTCTGTCGTCTGTGATCTGAGATGTCTTATTTCCTGGCGGAAGAGCGAAGACGAAGATGATGTTATGTGATGTTTTAGTGATAGATAAGACGTGACAGCCGAAGGTGATGTTATGTGATGTAATTAGTAACAGAGGAATAGCTGGAGGTCACGGGGATTTATGTAACGACCAAGAAGAGAGGAAGAAGTCTGTGTTACAGAGAAAATAGGGAGGAATTCATGAGGGCTAAATACTTATTTCTGGCGTATGTCTTCCAGACAATAGTGAGGAAGAGTTATAGTTATTTACAAAGTTTTTATGATAACAATTTGATGGAATGACATCACGTGAATGTAAAATAATGATTAGTATGTGATTTCTTTGAAATATATACTCCAGATAGATTCTATTAGATATTCTATCATCTTTATTGTCCTATAATTCTAACTCTAAGTGTGTAAATTATGAATAAATAAGATTGAAATTAGGAAAGTAATTGTGTAAGCAAAATAACTCATTTCATCCTACACCAAATTAAGAAATAAATCTTAACATTCAGATACTTCTAAACCCCAAAATCATAAGTCTTTTGAAGAGAGTTCGATTTCATCTATTGTTTTTCCAGACCTTCCTTCTATCTATATTTGTCTTTCATACTTCATTTCATGAAAAACTATTATACATCCCAACAGATTTCATCAGTATATTTCCAAATAACATTTCATAAAAAGAAAAAACACTTTTCTTACCTTGTGCGTTCTACATCTTCTTCTCTCTTCCAGGCACAAAGAAGAACCAATAACAATCGGCCATCTTGCAGTTAATGTCATGACTTTGGTAGCTCTCTGCAAGGACCCAAGAGCCTTCTACTCCAAGGATCTCGTAGGTGAGACACTTACTTTTAAGGAGTTTTCAGGATGGCTATTAATTCCAAGGGACATTTTATGGGAACTACATATTTTACATGACAAAAATTCCCATTAAATGGCATTTGCCATTTTCTGGACCATTCTCCTAGCTTCATTAGATCCTCTCTTAAGGCTTCTACGTCTCCCGAGTTCGCAGCATTTATGCCTAGTTTAGTATCTTCGGAAAATTTAGCTATTCAGCATAAAAGAATTTTGATTAGAACTAGCAACATATTGCATTATATTCTATTATAAAGACACATGTCAAATACTAAGAAAAAATATTGTACTACAAAGGAGTTCCCGGGTGTGCTATTGGAGGAATTACATACTCTAAAGGAGTTTTTTTTTTTGGAGTGCTATTAATTATAAAGGACATCTTATTGGAACTCTTACTCTAAAGGGGTTTCCAGGAGTGGTATTTACTTTAAAGTATCTCTTAGAGGGACTACATACTCTAAAGGGTTTTCCAGGAGTGCTATTCACCTTGAATGATATACTAGAGGAACGGCATACTCTAAAGGGTTTTCCAGGAGTGCTATTCACCTTTAATGATATATTAGAGGAACGGCATACTCTAAAGGGTTTTCCAGGAGTGCTATTCACCTTTAATGATATATTAGAGGAACGGCATACTCTAAAGGGTTTTCCAGGAGTGCTATTCACCTTTAATGATATATTAGAGGAACGGCATACTCTAGAGGAACGGCATACTCTAAAGGGTTTTCCAGGAGTGCTATTCACCTTGAATGATATATTAGAGGAACGGCATACTCTAAAGGGTTTTCCAGGAGTGCTATTCACCTTTAATGATATATTAGAGGAACGGCATACTCTAAAGGGTTTTCCAGGAGTGCTATTCACCTTGAATGATATATTAGAGGAACGGCATACTCTAGAGGAACGGCATACTCTAAAGGGTTTTCCAGGAGTGCTATTCACCTTTAATGATATATTAGAGGAACGGCATACTCTAGAGGAACGGCATACTCTAAAGGGTTTTCCAGGAGTGCTATTCACCTTGAATGATATATTAGAGGAACGGCATACTCTAGAGGAACGGCATACTCTAAAGGGTTTTCCAGGAGTGCTATTCACCTTGAATGATATATTAGAGGAACGGCATACTCTAGAGGAACGGCATACTCTAAAGGGTTTTCCAGGAGTGCTATTCACCTTTAATGATATATTAGAGGAACGGCATACTCTAGAGGAACGGCATACTCTAAAGGGTTTTCCAGGAGTGCCATTCACCTTGAATGATATATTAGAGGAACGGCATACTCTAAAGGGTTTTCCAGGAGTGCTATTCACCTTGAATGATATATTAGAGGAACGGCATACTCTAAAGGGTTTTCCAGGAGTGCTATTCACCTTTAATGATATATTAGAGGAACGGCATACTCTAGAGGAACGGCATACTCTAAAGGGTTTTCCAGGAGTGCTATTCACCTTGAATGATATATTAGAGGAACGGCATACTCTAGAGGAACGGCATACTCTAAAGGGTTTTCCAGGAGTGCTATTCACCTTTAATGATATATTGGAGGAACGGCATACTCTAGAGGAACGGCATACTCTAAAGGGTTTTCCAGGAGTGCTATTCACCTTGAATGATATATTAGAGGAACGGCATACTCTAAAGGGTTTTCCAGGAGTGCTATTCACCTTTAATGATATATTAGAGGAACGGCATACTCTAGAGGAACGGCATACTCTAAAGGGTTTTCCAGGAGTGCTATTCACCTTTAATGATATATTAGAGGAACGGCATACTCTAGAGGAACGGCATACTCTAAAGGGTTTTCCAGGAGTGCTATTCACCTTTAATGATATATTAGAGGAACGGCATACTCTAGAGGAACGGCATACTCTAAAGGGTTTTCCAGGAGTGCTATTCACCTTTAATGATATATTAGAGGAACGGCATACTCTAAAGGGTTTTCCAGGAGTGCTATTCACCTTTAATGATATATTAGAGGAACGGCATACTCTAGAGGAACGGCATACTCTAAAGGGTTTTCCAGGAGTGCTATTCACCTTGAATGATATATTAGAGGAACGGCATACTCTAAAGGGTTTTCCAGGAGTGCTATTCACCTTGAATGATATATTAGAGGAACGGCATACTCTAAAGGGTTTTCCAGGAGTGCTATTCACCTTTAATGATATATTAGAGGAACGGCATACTCTAGAGGAACGGCATACTCTAAAGGGTTTTCCAGGAGTGCTATTCACCTTGAATGATATATTACAGGAACGGCATACTCTAGAGGAACGGCATACTCTAAAGGGTTTTCCAGGAGTGCTATTCACCTTGAATGATATATTAGAGGAACGGCATACTCTAAAGGGTTTTCCAGGAGTGCTATTCACCTTGAATGATATATTAGAGGAACGGCATACTCTAAAGGGTTTTCCAGGAGTGCTATTCACCTTTAATGATATATTAGAGGAACGGCATACTCTAGAGGAACGGCATACTCTAAAGGGTTTTCCAGGAGTGCTATTCACCTTGAATGATATATTAGAGGAACGGCATACTCTAGAGGAACGGCATACTCTAAAGGGTTTTCCAGGAGTGCTATTCACCTTGAATGATATATTAGAGGAACGGCATACTCTAAAGGGTTTTCCAGGAGTGCTATTCACCTTGAATGATATATTAGAGGAACGGCATACTCTAAAGGGTTTTCCAGGAGTGCTATTCACCTTTAATGATATATTAGAGGAACGGCATACTCTAGAGGAACGGCATACTCTAAAGGGTTTTCCAGGAGTGCTATTCACCTTGAATGATATATTAGAGGAACGGCATACTCTAAAGGGTTTTCCAGGAGTGCTATTCACCTTTAATGATATATTAGAGGAACGGCATACTCTAAAGGGTTTTCCAGGAGTGCTATTCACCTTTAATGATATATTAGAGGAACGGCATACTCTAGAGGAACGGCATACTCTAAAGGGTTTTCCAGGAGTGCTATTCACCTTGAATGATATATTAGAGGAACGGCATACTCTAAAGGGTTTTCCAGGAGTGCTATTCACCTTTAATGATATATTAGAGGAACGGCATACTCTAAAGGGTTTTCCAGGAGTGCTATTCACCTTTAATGATATATTAGAGGAACGGCATACTCTAAAGGGTTTTCCAGGAGTGCTATTCACCTTTAATGATATATTAGAGGAACGGCATACTCTAGAGGAACGGCATACTCTAAAGGGTTTTCCAGGAGTGCTATTCACCTTTAATGATATATTAGAGGAACGGCATACTCTAAAGGGTTTTCCAGGAGTGCTATTCACCTTTAATGATATATTAGAGGAACGGCATACTCTAAAGGGTTTTCCAGGAGTGCTATTCACCTTTAATGATATATTAGAGGAACGGCATACTCTAGAGAAACGGCATACTCTAAAGGGTTTTCCAGGAGTGCTATTCACCTTGAATGATATATTAGAGGAACGGCATACTCTAAAGGGTTTTCCAGGAGTGCTATTCACCTTTAATGATATATTAGAGGAACGGCATACTCTAGAGGAACGGCATACTCTAAAGGGTTTTCCAGGAGTGCTATTCACCTTGAATGATATATTAGAGGAACGGCATACTCTAAAGTGTTTTCCAGGAGTGCTATTCACCTTGAATGATATATTAGAGGAACGGCATACTCTAAAGGGTTTTCCAGGAGTGCTATTCACCTTTAATGATATATTAGAGGAACGGCATACTCTAGAGGAACGGCATACTCTAAAGGGTTTTCCAGGAGTGCTATTCACCTTGAATGATATATTAGAGGAACGGCATACTCTAGAGGAACGGCATACTGTAAAGGGTTTTCCAGGAGTGCTATTCACCTTGAATGATATATTAGAGGAACGGCATACTCTAAAGGGTTTTCCAGGAGTGCTATTCACCTTGAATGATATATTAGAGGAACGGCATACTCTAAAGGGTTTTCCAGGAGTGCTATTCACCTTTAATGATATATTAGAGGAACGGCATACTCTAGAGGAACGGCATACTCTAAAGGGTTTTCCAGGAGTGCTATTCACCTTGAATGATATATTAGAGGAACGGCATACTCTAAAGGGTTTTCCAGGAGTGCTATTCACCTTAAATGATATATTAGAGGAACGGCATACTCTAAAGGGTTTTCCAGGAGTGCTATTCACCTTAAATGATATAATAGAGGAGCTACGTACTTTAAAAGATGCTCAATGAGTGCTGTTTACTTTAAATGATTTATTGGAGGAACTGCATATTCTGAAAGAGTTTCCATGGGGGGCATTTACTGGAAAGGATCTATTAGAGGAACTACAAACCTTTACGAAGGTTTCAAATGTGCTAGTTACTTTGAAGGGTTTCGTGCGTGAAATATTAGCCTTTAAGTAATTTTGAGTATTGCTCTTTACACCAAATTATGCCATCAGTTACTTTCATTTAAGGGTTATATAAATATGCTAATTACTTTCAAGTATATCTTAAGAGAACCACAATTAACTACAAATGTTTACATTGCACTTCAAGAACATTAAGTAAGATCTATTAGTAAGAGCTATCTTCTTCATAAAAACCTTGTTCAAAATGAATCTTAATTATAAGAAGTGAAACAAGATGGAAATAAAAAAAATGGGGATTCACTTTCATAAAGTTCCAGGAGAGAGAGAGAGAGAGAGAGAGAGAGAGAGAGAGAGAGAGAGAGAGACTCTAACTCTCTGGGGCCAAATCCCTCCAAAAGGAGAAAAGGGTACATGCTGAAATGATCGCATAAAAAACACGACGAATAATCTAAAACAGAAGAAAAAGTCT
>NC_090760.1:74333699-74338699 GCF_036898095.1 Palaemon carinicauda
TCCATAGCTCATCTTAAGCCACCTTGACTTAGCAGGTATACTTATGGGACACTTCAATCCCTCCCAACCCCTTATCCATAGCTCATCTTAAGGTACCTTGACTTAGCAGGTATACTTATGGGACACTTCAATCCCTCCCAACCCTTTATCCATACCTCATCATAAGCTACCTTAAGTGTAACAAAAGTTTTGGAAATCTGCAAAGTTACAAGGCTTACACAGGGACTTAGGAGCATTTTTCAGGTGGGGGTGATAAAGTTTGCAAAGGCTCTGACGGTGGGGGTCTGATGGGTTGATTTCAAGTCTAAAGCCTAAAATACACGTTCAAAAAAAGCGTCAAAATTTTGATGCAAAATTTTGACGTGTAACTTTGATACAAAATTTTGATGTATAATTGCCCACACGTTTAGGCGTTTTTCCCATCAAAATTCAGTATCATCAAAATCTTCGACATGGATGCATCAGTGGCCATAGCACTAGTGTTGGCATTGGACTCTGATAAACCTCTTGGTAAACGTCGGAAATGGTCAAAAGACTATAAAGTTTGATCAAAACTTTGACAGGAGCCCACACACACATAAAAAATTTGACGACTCGTCCAAAAATGTCAAACGGATTTGATCAATCAAAATTTTGCTTCAAATCTTTATTTTGACATCAAAACGTCCTACACACACTCAAATTTTGCATCAAAATTTTGATATCAAAATTTTGATGCAAGATTTTGACGCTTTTTTTAACGTGTATGGGCCCCTTAAGAACAGATTTCAGGTGGACTTGGAATGAACTTATATCTCTCTTGATTGCTCGAGTGGTAAAGTCGTCCCTGCAAGCACTGCTTCGTCGCAGGGCATAGGTTCGAATCCTTGCCCGGCCAGAAGCAGTGATGAAAAATGAATTTCCATTGGATATACATTCCCAATGGTAGAACTCGATATTAAATGCCATCATGATTGATAGTTACTCTGACTAAAATCACAAGTGTTAGTGATACATATTCTCTCTCTCTCTCTCTCTCTCTCTCTCTCTCTCTCTCTATGTATATATATATATATATATATATATATATATATAATATATATACATATATATATACATATATATATATATATATATATATATATATATATATCAACACAATACCGTGCTCAAATAGAAATAAATATCTACCTCATACTTGGGATCGAACCCTAGCCCTTTCCAATATTTCATCTTAGTTACAAATACCCCTTAATATCGACTTCGCTCAGCCTTGGGATTTGAAACGGTTAGGGAAATTTCTTTAATGAAAAATATTTCTTCCCAGCCAAAGAATCGAACCTATGACCGATAGATACAAGGACAAACATTTGAGAAACTTTATTCCCATTTCTATGGCTCATAGGGTATTTGTAACATATTTGAAAACCCCTTTAAATGCTTTGAAAACATTTCGATTAACCTTACTAGAGATCCAACAATCCATCATTTTTTTTTAAACTTTCCATCGATTGAAAAAATGTAAAAAAAGGGAAACATCATTTGTGATTTATTGGCAATGATTTGATGAAAACTTTTGTTTAGAGCAAAACATTATCTATATTCTCATTAATCCTGGAGACATAATAATCATGTATGCTTACATTCAAGTCTCTCCAAAATATCATCTTCAACTCTATGTCCAATACCAAATGCCTTAAAAACATCACGATCAATATTCGTTCTAATAAAATAAACGTTGACAAATAATTGTTATATATTTTTTTTATATATACTTGATGGATTCTTCTAACCTATAATGAACCACGAGACAACTTTACTGACATGCATACATTTACTAAGGAAATGATGATAAGGTTTATTTCATAACTGGTTTACACTCAGAAACGCCCTTATTAACCGACACAAATTTGTAAGTGGATGACGCAACACAGTCAGCCGTTGGCGAAGACACAGAAATGTGACAATTTTCTTTTTCATCATTCAATTTGTGTATGTTGATTACGCTGTTTATAAAACATCAAATTACACCATAGCCATACACCTTCTGTCATATAACTATTACTACTTAAATCATTTGAATCTGTAATGATGAATGATATTCTACATTCAAGGAAATTCCATTTGGCAGCGCTGTCCCAAACTCTTCCCACCAACCATAACTACGCTGTTGATTGTTATCTTTGTCACTTGTACAAGGAAATGGCTTACTATCCATGTGTTCTGATGAAGAAAGGCAATACTAAACACTTTTATAAGTAAACTCAGTTTGCTTTCGATAGCATATGAAAATTTCACACCATTTTCTGATAAAAATATCCATTCCTAATAAGGAAACGATCGTTGGACGATTTACTAACTACCAAATCTCTAGCCTCAACCTTCCTAACACACTTTTTTGACCCACGTGGTCTTCAAATAATTGACTATATTAGGGGGTACAAGGTGCCTCTGATGCCATCTATTGGCGTTAAAGTAAAACTCGTTACGGTGGAAGGGAGGGAGCTAGAAAAGTCTGCGTTATTATGCCTTTCGAAATGTAAAAACATTGTTATTCTACGTAGTTTTTACTAACAATACATGTCATACCATGAAACATGTTAATGATATTTTGGTTTCGTAAAAAGGTAATTGAGTATTAGATCAAATAACTGTGTAATTACTCGATTATTTCACCAATTTCAGTACCTGTGGCATGTCTGGAGACACCCCCAGCTGACCCCCAAATATAATTGAACTAACGATTGTTTGCTGAGGAATTTTTCTTTGATATTCATTGTGATATTTGTAATTTCCAAAGAAATGAGTTGTGGCCAGACAACAAGGAGCATTAAGTTCACGTGCGTCTGTTTTATAAAAATGTTGTGCCTAAATAGCAACAGAAATTAAATAATGAAAATTATAAGGATTAGATGATGGGAATAATTAGCAATTTGGTACTTTTCTGATAAGGCCATCTATTGGCCAAAAAAAGAAGCAATGTGTAGAGCTCTTTAATCCTTGCATTCTGGAACCTTCCATGGCGTCATTTTATTTTTAAAATGGCTAAAAATAGCCTACTTAATTTGAACTTAATATAATTTATACCTGCCACACATATTTCGCCTTAAGTATCAATCTACCACCATTGTTGAATTGGATAGAATCATTCACATGAATGAAACAACGGACATATGCTGCCATCTTTTGACATGAAGTAGAAACACTCAGATTCAATTCAAATTTGGAGAAGTGTGTGATTAATAATACACACTTTCATAGTAGTGTTTTATTTTTTTTAATTAATGCATCAAAATTCATAATTCCAATAATATTACTTTTCTTTTGATTTTCAGGCTCTAAGTTATGGTAATTACATGCAAAATACAGATGATATGTTTTAATATATATATATATATATATATATATATATATATATATATATATATATATATATATATATATATATATATATAGATCATATTCAAATATTCTAAAAGCAAAGAGTTGGAACTCAGCTATAGAATTAAAAAAAAAAATAAGCAAAATATATTCATTTCTGCAGTAAATACGTTGTTAGCTAATCATAAGCCCAATTATAGATATCAATCCTCTATAAAGTGTGCCTTGTTACATCTCTCTCTCTCTCTCTCTCTCTCTCTCTCTCTCTCTCTCTCTCTCTCACTTCTCCTCCTACGTTCTTTTTCATCTTGGTTGTCACCTGTCATCGCCAAATCATTAATTTATTAATAATGAAAATAATCAAATATTTAGAATAATAATAGTAATTAGAATAAGTAGAAAATGAATGATAATAGTTAAAATATAACGATTAAAATAATAGTTATGATATATAAGAGAGATTAGTTCACAAAACGTACAGCTGGGCTCCACAAGGCACTAGAAGAGTTGGAAGACCCTGGCCTACATGGCTGAGAACTATGAAGTATGAAGAATGGAAATTATAAATGGAGAAGTATGGAATTAAAAGCTCAAAATAGTGACTACTGGCAAAATCTAACCGAGGTCCTTTGCGTCAATAGGTGTAGGAGGAGATGATGATGATGATGATGATAAATGTATATATATATATATATATATATATATATATGTGTGTGTGTGTGTGTGTGTGTGTGTGTGTATGTGTGTGTGTGTTTGTGTGTATGTGTATGTGTGTGGGCAGTACCAGATGTCTCCAAACTTTTCAATGTAAGAGCCACATTATATATTTCCCACATTTATGCGGGCCAAAGGAAAAAATGAAAAATAAAATCAGTGCTAGTAATTTAATTTCCTCAAATATTAGAGTATAAACATGGAAATATTGAAACATGACTTGTTGGGGAAACTCAGGGTAAACTAAATAGATTCCTGCCTTTAGTTTTATGCAACCAAATTAGTGTGACGAATGATACTGTTGTTTTGACCTCAAAATTTCGTTGAAATCAGGTTCCAGATTAGATGAGCCAATTGTAAGAATTGATTTCAAATGATCATCAGACAAATTTGCTCGATAGTTAGATTTCCCATACTTCATTTTGGAAAATGTTTGTTTACACAAGTATGTTGTACTAAAAATGGACACAAAACTAAAACCAAAATTTTGCAAATTTGGAAACTAATCTGGCTGCAGGCATTTATAGAACTCAATCAGATTTCCTTCACTATACTTATTTTTCAGTCTGTTATCTGCCGGAAGATCAATAATTTCCATTTGAAATTGAGTTGGAAGATTTTCAGCATTGCAGTCAAATGGTTTATGAAAGAGCCTGATTTCATTTGCTTTGGCATCGAGGTCAGCAAATCGCTCCTGAAACTGATTTTTACAAATCTGAAATTATTTCGTTTGCAAATGAAGAAGGAAATTCAACTTTTCTTTCTGCATGAAATTTTTCACATGAAAAATGAGCAAAACTCTTAACTTTCACCTGGTCTTCAAGTAGTGCAAGTTTTGCTCTGAATGCCTTGACATGAACAGAGTAGTCACTGAAAATAAATTTGTTTTGCCTTGCAACTTCGGGTTTGAATAATTCAGCGATGCC
>NC_090760.1:74343699-74368699 GCF_036898095.1 Palaemon carinicauda
TGTATATATAAATATATATATATATATATATATATATATATATATATATATTTATATATATATATATATATATATATATATATATATATATATATATATATATATATACGATTATAACTTGTTTACAAGTCCTACTTTCTACAGCTCAAGCAAATTTTTATAATTTTAAAATAGAAGAAAATTTTGTATTCAAAAAATAAATTCTGAAACAAATAATAGCTGTTTTTTATATAAAATTATAACTTGTCTACAAGTCCTACTTTCTACAGCTCAAGCAATTTTTTATAATCTTATAATAGAAGAAAATTTTGTATGCAAAAAGTAAATTCTGAAACAAGGTAATTATATATATATATATATATATATATATATATATATATATATATATATATATATATATATATATATATACATAAGATTATAACTTGTTTACAAGTCTTACTTTCTACAGCGCAAGCAAAATTTTATAATCTTGAAATAGAAGAATATTTTGTATTCAAAAAGTAAATTCGGAAACAAGTTCATTCTTATATATATATATATATATATATATATATATATATATATATATATATATATATAAGATTTTAACTTGTTTAAAAGTCCTACTTTCTACAGCTCAAGCAAATTTTTATAATCTTATAATAGAAGAAAATTTTGTATTCAAAAATTGAATTCTGAAACAAGTAAAAACTATTTTTTTTTTATAAAATTATAACATGTTTTTAACTCCTAGGTTCTACGGTGGAAGCAGATATCTATAATCATCAATTTCTCCATTCTCAGATTAACGTGACGTACGTCATATGGAAGGGAAATAACGCCACCTTGCACTTCAACACCACTCTGTCTGTTCCTGAGAACACCAATTTCTACACTGTCATGAAACTGGCTGCAGAAAAAGACGAGAGATTCGAGTAAGTTTGTGTTTGAGTAACGATTTTTGTGAAGCTCCCTTTCACTGTTCATAAAAGGTCTTTTTTTTTTTCTTTTTTTTTTTAGAAGGTTGACAAACTAAATGACATTTTTTTTTCTTTTTTGGTTGACAAACTAAATGGCAACAATATTTTTTTTTTCTTTTTTTTCAAGGTTGACAAACTAAATGACAATAATATTTTTTTCTTTATTTTTGAAGGTTGACAAACTAAATAACAACAATATTTTTTTTTGAAGGTTGACAAACTAAATGACAATATCTTTTTTTTTTTTTGAAGGTTGACAAACTAAATGACAATATCTTTTTTTTTGAAGGTTGACAAACTAAATGACAATATCTTTTTTTTTTGAAGGTTGACAAACTAAATGACAACAATTTTTTTTTCTTTTTTTGAGGGTTGACAAACTAAATGACAACAATATTTTTTTTCAGTGTTGACAAACTAAATGACACCATTTTTTTTTTTGAAGGTTGACAAACTAAATGACAACAATATTTTTTTTTTGAAGTTTGACAAACTAAATGACAACAATATTTTTTTTTTGATGGTTGACAAACTAAATAACAACAATATTCTTTTTTTTTTTTTGAGAAGGTTGACAAACCAAATTAGAACAAATCTTTTAGAGATTGCTCAGCCTTGGCAGAAGTTTGTGTTTACCAAACGCTTTTGTTTAAGCGTCTATTTGTTGTTCTGAGCGGGGATACCTTAAAGTGGTGAGTGGCACCATTTTCAAATTATTACAGCATTGTAAGATTAGTAACAAAGAGTGGAGGACCAAGGTACAAAGGCTATGGGACTGTCCAAGACTAGAAGAGCTGTACCATAGCTTAAGATTCTCCTCTACCCTTACCAAGGGGAAAGTAGCCACTGGAAAATTACACTGTACAGTAGTAGTTAACCCCTTCAGTGAAGAAGAGTTTTTTGGTTGTCTTGGTGTTGTTTATCCAATCTTATTAAATATGCTAAAGAAGGTGATGAATGCAAGAGTTGATGGGAGAAGTACAAGAGGAAGGCCAAGGTTTGGTAGGATGGATGGAGTGAAGAAAGCTCTGGGTGATAGGAGGATAGATGTGAGAGAGGCAAGAGAGCGTGCTAGAAATAGGAATGAATGGCGAGCAATTGTGACGCAGTTCCGGTAGGCCCTGCTGCTGCCTCCGATGCCTTAGATGACCGCGGAGGTAGCAGCAGTAGGGGATTCAGCATTAGGAAGCTTCATCTGTGGTGGATAATGTGGGAGGGTGGGCTGTGGCACCCTAGAAGTACCATCTGAACTCGGTTGAGTCCCTGTTTAGGCTGGAGGAACGTAGAGAGTAGAGGTCCCCTTTTTGTTTTGTTTCATTTGTTGATGTCGGCTACCCCCCAAAATTGGAGGAAGTGCCTTGGTATATGTATGTATGTATGTATTAAATCTTATGTAACTGAATCTCACATGAAGCTAACTTGAACCTCATTCGTAGGTTTTCAGCATCACATTGGGGAAATGGGTTCTACATTCACACACTCTCCGGAGCCAAGGAACAGAAGCTCGGCTATTGGTTTTGGCTCCTGTACCGTCTGAAGGAACCCCCTATACCAGGAACCAAACCTAGCAATGATAAGGTTTCCCCAACAGGTTCGTCATTTCATCGTTTCTTTACCTTTTTCTGTACTTGATTATGGGGCGTGTTGCCAGTCAAATGAGTCATCTAACATCTGCTTAAAGTTTTGATTCAACACTAATGACTACTTTTCAATCTAGGCTTTAGGAATTTCTTCTATGCGCCATTGCCTGTAGAATGGGTCCTGTAAGGTCTGCTAAAAGTTTTGATTTAATGTTAACTACTTCTTATCAATCTAGGTTTTAGGGGTTTCCACTATGAGCTATCGAATGATTCCTGTCAGTCCTTTTGTAAGTTTTGATATAACGTTAATTTCTCCTTTCCAATCTAGGCTTTTGGGGATATCGTTTCAGTAAAAGAAACTTCACAGTTCATGATGAGGAGGATTGATATCGCATTCTCTTATATCAAATACCTCCATACTACTGATTCAGAATCAATGCCTTCTCTCCATTTTACATTATGACTTTCTAGATAAATCATTGTATGATTTATTCCTTAAATCATCTTACATTTACATGTCATATCTGATCTATATTCTTTAAGCCCAGTGACCTTAATTTAATTTATGAATTATATATTAAATGTTATTAATATCAATTCTATTTCAGGTGTTATGGAGACGATCGTCAATGATGGCGACATCTTCCTCTTCTGGTATCATCAAATTTAATGTCCTGTATATCTAGCGAGCTGAAGAAACTGTGATCTTAAGCATAATTAAGAGGATATATTCATCTGTTATACCTTTGGATATTTAGATCTTCAATTTCTCTCTCTCTCTCTCTCTCTCTCTCTCTCTCTCTCTCTCTCTCTCTCTCTCTCTCTCTCTCTCTCTCTCTCTCTCTCTCTCTCTCAAGAATTATCTCTAAGGCATCCAATATCTTTCAGTCCGCAAAGCGTTATGCTTCTAAATACTAACCACTATAATCCTCCCTGTCTCTCCAACATACCCTGAACTTAAAATGGTTTCTCATTGGACTTGAATAACTAATTTCATTTCCAAATAACTCTATTAACCTGTTCCTATAAAAATTTAACTATTACTCAAACTATACCTACTTCAAACTGCTCGCTACCCTATCCTTCGCTGGGTTGAATAAGCTTTCTTTATACAAACATGAAATCTTATTCCAAGGGCAGCTGAGAATATATTGCTTCCTAAGATAGTTCTACACCCCTTAAAGGGCATCTATTCAGCAATAAAATCTTGCCTCAGCAACATTCTATATTCTGTTTAGGTTATAATTAACTCTGCTGCTAAGATCTCCGGTAGATCATATTTCGTATCTTCTGATTTCACAGTTTTCTTGTAAAATAAATTTCTCCTTCAGTTACATATTTTCAAAAGACAATTGCAGCTTATTCAACAGGGTATATGAAGATAAGAATCTTTGTCCTAAAGTGATATTTGAATCAACCATTTGGATAATCAAGAAATGGATGTCTACGATATTTAGACATGTTTATTGTTAGACTGATCAAAATGAACTTAGCCTCTAAAGTTGCCAAAAGAGAGTTGTTCCACTCTCATGTGATATAGATGTATGTTACTGTAGATACCCATTCGATCAAATATAGCAGAGGTAGTGTGTAGGCACGAAGACTAACACCGGCTGCTTCCTCGTCATTGCTTTCCAAGCCAGAAATGTGCTTTCAGAAGAAATGAAGCCAACGAACATAGTACTCGGTTGGATCTACGGGATTCTTCAGGGATTCCAGTCTGTTCCTCAGGATAGAAAGCCCTAGCACTCCCTCAGATCTACGTCATTCTTCATGGATTCCATTCTGTTCTTCAGAATAGAAGGCCCTAGCTCTCAGTCGGATCTATGTGTTTCTTCAAAGATTCCGGCCTGTTCCTCAGAATAGAAAGCTCTAGCTCTGAGTCAGATCTACGTGATTCTTCGAGGATTCCGGCCTGTTCCTCAGAATAGAAAGCTCTAGCTCTGAGTCCGATCTACGTGATTCTTCAGGGATTCCGGCCTGTTCCTCAGAATAGTAAGCTCTAGCTCTGTCAGATCTACGTGATTCTTTAAGGATTCCGGCCTGTTCCTCAGCATAAAAAGCTCTAGCTCTCAGTCGGATCTGCGTGATTCTTCGAGGATTCCGGCCTGTTCCTCAGAATAGAAAGCTCTAGCTCTGAGTCAGATCTACGTGATTCTTCGAGGATTCCGGCCTGTTCCTCAGAATAGAAAGTTCTAGCTCTGAGTCAGATCTACGTAATTCTTCGAGAATTCCGGCCTGTTCCTCGGAATAGTAAGTCCTAGAACTCAGTTAGATCTGTGTTATTCTTTAGGGATTCCGGCCTGTTCCTCATAGAAAGCCCATTTCTCACACTGGAAAGCTTGTTTTTCTTAACTGCTTCCCAAAATGATGTCCAATAGCACTTTTTTCTCAAAAAGTTAAGTCTGTTTATTCAAATGTTCCCCGGAAATGTTTATCAATTAGATAAAAAGTAGTTTCTTAAATTTTTCCCAAAACTTTATACATCAAGTAAATCCCTTCTTTTCTGTGATTGCTTCCCCAAGCCTTACTCATCAAATAAAAAGCCTATTTTTTCAAAATGGAAAGCCTTTCCCCCAAAGTGCTTCCAAGGGTTGCCCATTCAGTAGAAAACCTATTTCTTGAAACCAAAAACTTGATGCTTAAAATATTTATCAAATGTTATGCAGGAAATAAAAAGCTTATTTCTCAAAAGTTAAATCCTGATCATTCTAAATGTTCTCCAATAGGATATCAGTGAAATAGAAAGCCTGTTTCTTTCAATATTCCAGAAATGTTATCAGGTAAATAAAACCCTATTTCTCAAAATGAAAAGGCTTGTTCCTTTCAATGTTCCAGAAATGTTAGCCAGTAAATAGAAAGCCTATTTCTCAAAAGAGAAATCCTGATCCATAAAATATTCTCCAAAATGCTACCAGTGAAATAGACAACCTATTTCTCAAAATGAAAACACCTGTTTCTTTCAATATTTCAGAAACCATATTTCTCCAAATCAAAGAGCCTGTTTCTTTCAATGTTTCAGAAATGTTAAACAGTAAATAGAAACCATATTGCTCCAAATCAAAAAGCCTGTTTCTTTCAATGTTTCAGAAATGTTAAACAGTAAATAGAAACTATATTTCTCCAAATCAAAGAGCCTGTTTCTTTTAGTGTTTCAGAAATGTTAGCCAGTAAATAAAAAGCCTATTTATCAAAATGAAAAAGTCTGCTTCTTTCAATGTTTCAGAAATGTTAGCAGGTATATGCAAAGCCTATTTCTCAAAATGAAGAAAGCATGTTTCTTTCAATTTTCCAGAAATGTTAGCAGGTAAATAAAAAGCCTATTTCTCAAAACGCTGTAGCTATTTTTCTGAAAATGTTTCCCAGAATCGTATCTTAGCTTCTTTATAAACAAGAGACACTTTTTGTTGTGACTTGGCTTCAACTCTATGGCCGTTGTGAGGTGAGCTAACATCTCCTTGAGCTGCCAAGCGAAAGTCTCTGTATAGGCTACTTCCTTGTAAAATTCTAGTTGGATTTGAACGCTTTAGTATTTCTTTGAAAGCAGTTCAGGGTTTTTTAACTGCTTTTGTGAAGGATTCAAAATAAAACCCTCTGTCTGAAATAATGTATAAATGAGGATAAAACTTTAATAAAAAAATAACATGTTGTTTCTTGGAATTATATATCTGAGGACTCATCTGCTGATACTCCTCTCCATTGCAGTTACAGATCTACCCAATCCCTTACCTTTTTTTCCCATTAAATACTCAACTCTTACCTATGTCTACAGTTCTTCCTACTTTCCTGACCTATTTCTTAAGGCCACTACATTTATAATTATCTGGAAGTCGACCCCTGTCTGCCCTTCCTTGTACCAGAGTCACCCCCAGAGATTTTAGGCTTTCACATTTTAATTCCTTCTGGACTAACGAGTACCGAGCTTGCTTGCACTCTTACATATTTTGGTCTTTACGGGTTATTACAATCTTATGAAGAGCTTCGTCGTGCAGTCCTTTATGCAACAGTCACAGATGCCTTTCCACGACGAGGAATTTCACTGATTCCTGGGTGAAATTCTTGGTTATGCTCATTCTTTTGTTAAGGAGTTCTATAGCAGTGTTTTCCCCAAGTCGAAGGCTAGATGCTATTTCATCTGAGATGTCGGTTTGTTTTCCCCATTTCGAAAGCGATTCCATCTGAAATGTCGGTTTGTTTTTCCCATGTCGAAAGCTGTTCCGTCTGAGATGGCGGTTTGTTTTCCCCATGTCGAAAGCTATTCCGTCTGAAATGTCGGTTTGTTTTGCCCATGTCGAAAGCTGTTCCGTCTGAGCTGTCAGTTTGTTTTGCTTATGTCGAAAGCTGTTCTGTCTGAGATGTCAGTTGGTTTTCCCCATGTCGAAAGCTGTTCCATCTGAAATGTCGGTTTGTTTTGCCTATGTCGAAAGCAGTTCCGTCTGAGCTGTCAGTTTGTTTTGCTTATGTCGAAAGCTGTTCCGTCTGAGATGTCAGTTTGTTTTCCCCATGTCGAAAGCTGTTCCGTCTGAAATGTCGGTTTGTTTTGCCCATGTCGAAAGCAGTTCCGTCTGAGCTGTCAGTTTGTTTTGCTTATGTCGAAAGCTGTTCTGTCTGAGATGTCAGTTTGTTTTCCCCATGTCGAAAGCGGTTCCGTCTGAGATGTCAGTTTGTTTTCCCCATGTTGAAAGCTGTTCCGTCTGAGATGTGGTTTGTTCTCCCCATGTCGAAAGCTGTTCCATCTGAGATGTCGGTTTGTTTTCCCCCTGTCGAAAGCTGTTCTCTCTGAGATGTTGGTTTGTTTTCCCCATGTCGAAAGCGATTCCATCTGAGATATCGGTTTGTTTTCCCCATGTCAAAAACTGTCTTGTCTGAGATGTCTCCAGAATTAATGTCTTATTAGATGCTGTATGTAGTATAGTGTACACTGCATACAGTAGACTGGCAAACTAGATTATATTTTTATCGTAAATCTATCTGGAATCAATCTAAATTGAAAATCTTGAGACTTGAGACTTTTGTTTGAAGGGTTTGATATTAAGAAAGTAAAATAGATCCTAAGCATTTTCCATCCTTCAATTTTGAGTCACTTCTTGATAATCTTTCATTTTTTATCTTAGTTTTTGGTTGGAATTAGTTCCTTAACCTATAAAATCAAGGTCTACTCCCCTCACCCTAAGACTGAATGTTAAAGATTCGTACTGTTCTTTGATGTACATTAAAGCTGCATCAAGACCTACTGTTTTAACAATCATCTGTGTAATAACACCTGATTCTTGACCTCAACAATTATTTCATGACTTTATATGTAAGTAAATTTATTCACTCTCATCAAATAATATGATAAAGTTGATGGCAAATGGAGTATTAATACAAAATGGATAGGAAGAGCATAACCATACAATGTTGTTGTTGTTTTTTTTATGGTGGATTCCACTGTTGATGGCAACTGAATTATTCAATCAATTTCATCGGATGAGCTGACCTACAGAATGATCTTTTTTAAGATGAGTTCCGCTGTTGATCACAATTGAATTGTTGATACACGTTGATGGGAAAAGCTGATCTATAGAAAGCTTTTTTATGATGGGTTTCATTCTTGATGGCAATTGAAGTACTGATATAAGTTGATGGGAAGAGCTGATCTATAGAAAGCTTTTTTATGATGGGTTTTCATTCTTGATGGCAATTGAAGTACTGATACATGTTGATGGGAAGACCTGATCTATAGAAAGCTTTTTTATGATGAGTTCCATTCTTGATGGCAATTGAAGTACTGATACATGTTGATGGGTAGAGCTTATCTATAGAAAACTATTTTATGATGGGTTTCCATTCTTGATGGCAATTGAAATACTGATACACGTTGATGGGAAGAGCTGATCTATGGAAAACTATTTTATGATGGGTTTCCATTCTTGATGGCAATTGAAGTACTGATACATGTTGATGGGAAGAGCTGATCTATAGAAAGCTTTTTTATGATGGGTTCCATTCTTGATGGCAATTGAAGTACTGATACACGTTGATGGGAAGAGCTTATCTATAGAAAACTATTTTATGATGGGTTTCCATTCTTGATGGAAATTGAAGTACTGATACACGTTGATGGGAAGAGCTGATCTATAGAAAGCTTTTTTATGATGGGTTTTCATTCTTGATGGCAATTGAAGTACTGATACATGTTGATAGGAAGACCTGATCTATAGAAAGCTTTTTTATGATGGGTTCCATTCTTGATGGCAATTGAAGTACTGATACATGTTGATGGGTAGAGCTGATCTATAGAAAGCTTTTTTATGATGGTATCCATTCTTGATGGCAATTGAAGTATTGATACATGTTGATGGGAAGAGCTGATCTATAGAAAGCTTTTTTATGATGGTATCCATTCTTGATGGCAATTGAAGTATTGATACATGTTGATGGGTAGAGCTGATCTATAGAAAGCTTTTTTATGATGGTATCCATTCTTGATGGCAATTGAAGTATTGATACATGTTGATGGGAAGAGCTGATCTATAGAAAGTTTTTTTATGATGGGTTTCATTCTTGATGGCAATTGAAGTATTGATACATGTTGATGGGAAGAGCTTATCTATCGAAAACTATTTTATGATGGGTTTCCATTCTTGATGGCAATTGAAGTACTGATATAAGTTGATGAGAAGAGCTGATCTATAGAAATCTTTTTTATGATGAGTTTCCATTCTTGATGGCAATTGAAGTACTGATACACGTTGATGGGAAGAGCTGATCTATAGAAAACTATTTTATGATGGATTTCCATTCTTGATGGCAATTGAAGTACTGATACACGTTGATGGGAAGAGCTGATCTTTAGAAAGCTTTTTTATGATGGGTTCCATTCTTGATGGTAATTGAAGTACTGATACACGTTGATGGGAAGAGCTTATCTATAGAAAACTATTTTATGATGGGTTTCCATTCTTGATGGCAATTGAAGTACTGATATAAGTTGATGGGAAGAGCTGATCTATAGAAATCTTTTTTATGATGGGTTTCCATTCTTGATGGCAATTGAAGTACTGATACACGTTGATGGGAAGAGCTGATCTATAGAAAGCTTTTTTATGATGGGTTCCATTCTTGATGGCAATTGAAGTACTGATATAAGTTGATAGGAAGAGCTCATCTATAGAATGTTTTTTTCGTGATATATTCCACTGTATTATTTTTATCTTGGGTCCCAATGTACTTGTTCAATCACTCTCATGGATTGTTAACCATCAACCAGTCATCTGTTACTTTGTTTCACCATTACTGTTATAACTGATAGATTGGTGTAGATAAATTTGTTTAACTATACAGGGCTCAAACTGTTTAAGCATAGGTCAAAATATACATATTTTTAATGCTAATAAATATGCAGGTGTTGGATTATTTATTTCCTTTCCCATCAACAAAGATCTTTTTTAGAAATATTTATATTTTTATGATTAAAACTAAGATGTTCCTTATAATACAAACCTCTGCTTTGCTATATCAGGCTCAGCTATATTCTGGCCAGTGATTTGGACAGAATTCTAGAGAGTATGATCCAGAAAAAGAATGTAGAAGAAACTTGTTTAAACGGATTTTGACGTAGGAAAAATCTATTTTTGGGTAAGATAGCCATGTCATCCTGATGGAAGTTCCTTTCGGCAAATTCCTACTGTATGATATTTCTGTGAGTGATATTACAAGAGAATTACCGTCAGGTATCACTGGGTTCTAACCCCCGGAACGACTATCCGAAGATATCGTGTATAATCAGGGACGTATCCGTAGATAACCATAGATATCTGCACCCCAAATAGACTTAACCTAGTCTAGGACTCTAAGGAGGATGATAGGTGAGGAGCTGTTACATATCCTCTCCCTTCATAGAACTATTCGTCTCTGATAAACTCATTCCAATTTTCGCAGATTTCTTCCGTTTGCTTGAGGGTACATTCAGGTATGCTGTTCTACCTCATTTCTCTTCCTATTGTGTTTTCGAAATTTGTATAATTTATAGATGAAAGATCTGATTTAATGTTGTTACTGTTCTTGGAATGTTTTATTTTGAATATTGATTACTTTTCTTGTGATTTATTTATTTCCTTGTTTCCTTCCTTGCTGAGTTATTGCTTTTCCAACTAGGGTTGTAGCTACCTTGTGATGATGATAATAATAATAATGATAATGATAATAATAATAATAGTAATAATAATAATAATAATAATAATAATAATAATAATAATAATAATTATAATACTAAAGATAATAATAATAATAATAAAATAATAATAATAATAATAATAATAATAATAATAATAATAATAATAATAATGGCTGCCTCAGTTGCATTGATCTTATACTCCATCTTCTTGATGGCTCTAATTATCTTCTTTTCAGGACTACTGCATACAACCAGTAACGGAGCAAAATTCATCCTTCATGGTGGGTAGTCAAATTCAGGAATAATTGGCGAGTCAAGGTTTTAATACAAAATTCACAAATTAGGTAAGATTCACAATTCAGGTAAAATTCACAATTCAGGTAAAAGTATACAGAGAACAAGCTACGCGTTTCGGGAGTGCTGTCTCCCTTCCTCAGGCTTGAGTGCTGGAAACGATGAGAGCTACGTCCTTATATATGGCAATTCTGGCTTAGTCAGAGAGGCAGCGAATTTTCCATTGGCTACCTCGATCGTCGTGGGCGGAGTAAATAGAATGGCTGATCCTCATTGGCTAAGCCGCTCGCCGATAGAGGCTGTAGTACAGTCAGACAGCCATCCCACTCACTCCTTTGTGTTGAGTCACCATCATGTCCTCTGGGAGCTGGGCTCTGATTGGTGGGAGCGCTCGCCGTGAGGGTATGTAGGCTAGGCAGGCTATCCTGTCGCTGATCAATGCTGTTGGGGTTGTTCATGGCTTGATCTTTTGGGTTGTCCTGGTTGGAGGTGTCATGGTTGATTGGGTGATTTTTCCTTGTGTTGTTCATTCGAGAGGAGGGGAGGAGGAACATTTCCTGGGTAGTGTTAAGAGTCGACTTTTTTCTCTGAATAAGAAGAGCTTCAAGTATGCGAAGTCTCCTGCTATCTGGAGCACGGCCTATGATCTCGGTGTTCTTGATTATTTCCTCACGTTTGATGTTGTTATTGTGGGGGGCATGAGCTTTTATTGCACCTTGTTGGACATGACAAGACAGTCTATTTGACAGACGCATGGTGGTCATTCCTATGCAACGTCCAGAGCATCCTGGAACAGGGCATAAGTAGGAATAGACCACGTTGGTCTGAGAATATCCTGAGTCGGCGGGGCTGAGTTGTTCCTCATGATGAGAGACCTCGTTTTGTTAGTTTGATGATAAATAGTCATCTTGACCTCTGTGTTTTTATCCACAGGGGAGACGTGACTCTTTATCATGTCTCTCAAGGCCTTTTCATCCTTTTGATAATCCCGATGCATCAACCCTTTATAGTGTGACGAGCCGAGAGAAGGGTTGTGAACTCAAAGGCAGGATGCAATCAACTGAGTTATATTGTTATAGAACACTCTCCTTTATATACAAAACCTCAAGGCAACAGGACATAACAGGTTAACAAGACAGACAATGTTACAGAGGAAACAGCAGACATGAATTTTCATGTTCGTTTAGTGCGAGGGAAGAGCGAAGATACAAGCATAATATGTGCAAAAGGAATTGTGTACAATTGTGTGACACACGGTTGGTACAATAGTAAAGGTTGATGGTATCAGTTTCAACTTTGAAGCCTTACTAAAGCATTAGAGAATGAGCTCGTTACAACTCAAAGAGGTATGGAAAGAATAATAATGGGATTAACACCAAGAGACATAAAAAGAACAACATTGATACAAGAACAATCTAAATTAGAGGATATTCAAACAATATGTAAGAAAAAGAAATGGACATGGGCAGGACATACAAGGAGGACACATGACATATGGACATTAATGTTAACAGAATGGGGCCATAGATATTACAAATGAAGCACGGAAAGGAAGAGAAGATAGTGAATTCACGAGTTAAGAAAATTTGCTGGTATATATATATATATATATATATATATATATATATATATATATATATATATATATATATAAGTAGAATAATTCCTTACTCTTAAATGGAAATGTATGTTAAAAAAAAAAATTACAATCGAGAAGTTACTTTTGAATGAAAATTATTATGAGTAATTATGGAATGTATTATATTTGAATCTTTCTGAAATAAAAGTTAGAATTTTCGGCAAAAAAGGGTACTATACCCGCCCCCCCCCCCCCCCCCCCCCCCTACTCCTAAGCTCATAATATAGTCGGTCTCTTAGGCATTTTATTCTGCTAGGTCCACTGTCTCTGCCTTTAAGCCTTTAAAAGACTTGGTGTTTTTAAATTGCCTCTGCCTTTAAGCCTTTAAAAGACTTGGTGTTTTCAAATCGCCTCTGCCTTTAAGCCTTTAAAAGACTTGGTGTTTTCAAATTGCCTCTGCCTTTAAGCCTTTAAAAGACTTGATGTTTTCAAATTGCCTCTGTCTTTAAGCCTTTAAAATACTTGTTTTTTCAAATTGTCTCTGCCTTTAAGCCTTTATAAGACTTAGTGTCATGTCCTTTTTTCGCTCCAGTGTTCGTTTTTGTGAAACAGCCGAAAGGGCTATAAAGTCTTGAACTTAAATAAGCGACCAAAGAACTTGGCATTTCTGAGTCATAAGTCGGAAAATTGCAACCAAGATAGACTAGTTGGCAACAGCATCACAGAAAAAATAATAAGTTATTAATAAGTATGAAAATGATTTCCATCAGTTATTCAGCAAACTAAATTAATTAATTAATCACTTCCTTTTGTGTAGGTTTGATTTGAAGAAGATAACCCAATATATTTTTTTCTAATTCAACCTATGGCAACTATGATTTAAGGAATAGCAAATGACAGTTAATGTTTATAGCGTCATTAGGTAGTAGGTTGGCCATAGCACCAGCCACCCGTTGAAATACTAACGGTCCTTTGAGTGGCCAGACAGTGCTACATTGGATCTTTCTCTCTGGTTACGGTTCACTTTCCTTTTGCCTACACATACACCGAATAGTCTGGCCTATTCTTTACATATTCTCCTGTCTCATACCCCTGACAACACTGAGATTACCAAACAATTCTTCTTCGCACAAGGGGTTAACTACTGCTCTGTAATTGTTCAGTAGTTACTTTCCTCTTGGTAAGGGTAGGAGAGACTCTTTAGCTATGGTAAGCAGCTCTTCTAGGAGAAGGACATTCCAAAATTATACCATATTTCTCTAGTCTTGGGTAGTGCCATAGCCTCAATACCTGGTCTTCCACTTTCTTAGATTAGAGTTCTCTTGTTTGAGGGTACACTCGGGCACACTATTCCATCTTATTTACCTTCCTCTTGTCTTGTTCAATATCTTATAGTTTACATATGAAAGATTTATTTTAATGCTGTTACTGTTTTTAGATATTTTATTCTAGCTGTTAATTAATTCTATTGTAGTTTATTTATTTCCTTATTTCCTTTCCTCACTGGGGTATTTTCCCTGTCGGAGCTCATGGGCTTATAACATCATGCTTTTCCAACTAGGGTTCTAGCTTAGCAATTAATAATAATAATAATAATAATAATAATAATAATAATAATAATAATAATAATAATAATAAGACGACGGATATTTTCCATAACTGCTATTTTTATTTTGAGAGTTCCTCTAATTTATGTTGTGCTGTTCCTAAGATGTTTGAAGGCTGAAATTCTTCCGTAATGGTATCAGGCCACCATTTCACCATATGAATGAATGGTCTAGTTATCTTGCACTGTTTCTTCAATATATCCTCAATGGTAAATCCAAAAATGTAAATCATAACAAGTATATATATGTATATATATATATATATATATGTGTGTGTGTGTGTGTGTTTGTGTATATATATGTGTATGTATGTATGTGTGTATATATATAAATATATAGATATATAGATAAATATATATATATATATATATATATATATATATATATATGTATATATATATACATGTATATATGTGTATATATATATATATATGTGTGTGTATGTACGTATGCATATACATATATATGTATATATATATATGTGCATATATATATAAGCATATAGATATATATATATATATATATATATATATATATATATATATATATATATATATATATATATATATATATATATATATGTATGTATGTGTGTGTGCCTGTGTTGGACTTAGATGCTAGATGCCTAAGTTAGGTTAGGTTATATCTAAATCCATCATCATTGTCGTTTTTTTTTTTTTTTTTTTTTTTTTTTTTTGTATGAACTCTTACACCTTCTGAACAACTACTCATCAAATCGCATGGGTTTTACCTCCCCCAAATCCATTCAAATAAAGACTAAGAAAGGTAGAAAAAAACATAAGGACAAATCAAACACCATCATATCTGCAGCAAGTTTATTTATTGTCAAACAGAGAATGAAAGACGTACGATAATACTATTTATATCAGCAGCCTAAACTTACAAGTATAGAACATTAGGACTAAAGGCAATGTATGGGTTTCTCTTTTTAACCTTTTCCCAGTTAACTACTACCCTCCTCTTCTTCTTCTTTTCTTTCTTTATCTACCATGGCATCCCACAAGCCAGTGCAACCCGCTAACTATTATCTTTAAAATAGTTTCAGCAACCAATCAACTGCATGTCTTGGTGTTACTTCCTATTTTATATAAAAAACTTCATAGACTTTAAAACAACTGGGGTATCCCAATGACAATCTTTTCTCAACAGGCTCAGGGCTAGCCAGATGGAATTTGAGAAATTATGTCCCGATTAGATTCGTTGATTTAGATATTCATTTAAAGATAAGTTTATTTACTTGCAGGGTTAGACTAAAAAAGCTAGAGCTCAGATTGAACAGTCAAGAACATCAAAACGTTTAGTTTGCGCCTTCTTTTCTCGCGGTTCTGTTCGGTTGGTCTCTCTCGCTCTCGCGCGGTGCTGTTCAGTTGGTCTCTCTTTTGACAGAGTTAGGGTGGCAACACTTCCCAGTGAAGGGAGAGACTATCTGAACGCGACCTAACTTCAGTTGGACCACTGGTGAATTACCAATGTCATCTTAATGACATGAAGACGAAAAGACAAATGGGAGGGGGAAGGTTAGGAAGAACGAATGTGAGGAGGAAGAGGTGAACAGAGCAGATGTAGGAAGGGGAGAAGGAGGAAGACAATAACGTGAATAAATAAGTGAATTATATCTCATGCCCTTTTTGGACTGACCGAAGATGTCCATACATGCGGCATTTGTAATGAAAGAGAGATAGAGAGAGACATCTCTTAATGAGAGTAATTGCAGTGATATTTGCCGGCAGTGCATTATCCAAGAGGGTTCTTACCATTGACTTATATCTACATAAGGCTAAACCCATGTTTTCCATTTTCATGACTTAACACACCATTCATTACTCCCTTATATCTAGGATGGTGAGGCAAACAGATTTATCATTTCAAGATCGATTTAACCAGTAGAACCTGCTAATCTTCCATTTTCCTCATTATAGAAAAAAAAATATTCATTCATCATTCTAAAACAAAAGTGATTCTTTTAAATAGTGATGTGATTTGGTCTGTTTCTACAAAGACAACTTTAATAAAAAAATTAATTATTTTAATGAGAAGGCTAACGGGGGGATGAAAAGGTGCTCTCCGTTTTTTTTAAAGAAAGAGATAACAGCTTATACATTTGAAAAAAGGAGAGGATAACGAAAAGACTGAAGGAAGAAGAAAGCATAAAAACCAAGAGCTTATTTGAGAGACGAGGAAATAAAATACAAATCTGATGGAAGTGCGAAAGCCAATAAGATTAAAGGCCTTAAGAAATGGGGAGGATTAATATGAAAAGGCTGATCTCTAACTTTAAAGTGAAATAATTAAAAACCGAAGGTTAAGTGGAATCCCTAAAATGGAAACTTTATACAATGGATAAATGAAATCCAGGTTAATTAAGTGCAAAATTGAAGTTATTTGATAGCAATACATTTAATTAAAGTGAATAAAATGTCACCCCTAGCCACTTATGTTTCTAGAAAAGCATATCATTTAATTAGAATATAATTTCTTAACATCCCACAGCAATAACAATACTCCCAACCTACCAAAATATCATACACAATTCATCATTAAAATCAAATGAAAGTCTACGCAGGTTATTGGCATATGTAGGTGCATACGATATCTAGCTTCATAACACAGGAATATCACCAATTACTCTAGAATGGTAAACATTTTAGGAGGAACCAGAAAACAACTTGTTTTATCGAACCAGAAGGATACCTCTTTTTTTTTTAGAGAAGAATTAGATAAAGCCAATCCATACAGACCAAATAGACAGTTCTAATTCCAATAGATAAGAAAGTCTCCTTTTGCTGTACTCTACAGAGTCATTGGTTTTATTTATTAATATTATGTTCTTAGTTTTCATTCTTACTAATTAACTGTGAACTACCATAAAATGGTGAATAATGCTCAGTATACATCAATCCCATTTTTGCTGGCAAGACTAATTGAATCCTAATATCCATATGTTCCAAAAGAAGTATATACCAAAAGGACTGTTAAGTAACCTGATGCTGTCGAAAACCATCGATCGATAGAACCAGTCATGGTTGTTTGGTTAAATAACGTCATTCCTCTTTTCCTATTTCTTCTGAGTTATTGCCAAGGTGAATATGACCATAAGGAATAACTATTATCCCAATGTCAGGTTAAAATAATCTTGTGATTGGCTGGATTCCTTAACCTAACGCATCTAACCAGAGCCTCCTGGACGCACCTACCTAGCCTAACCTAACCTAGGGTGCCGTACTATTTCTAAACCCCTTAATAATCCCTTGAAAATAATCTTAAAAAGTTCTTGGAGCAAGATTCCTGATCGATGTAACCTTCCTAGAAGATTACGTTTTCACTGCTACATCCTAATTTATTAAGAAATGAATCACAATTGATTTACTAAGGCAAGACCAGCTCGTCTCGACAGGATTACATTTGTTTGAATTTCAACCTGAATTTGATTTGAAAATTGGATGGATTACACTGGACAGTGGATCTCTTCAACATACCTTAGAATTATATTAGGTGGAAAAACAGATGGACATCAAAATAAATCTACAATCTCTCGATTTTCTCGTCTCGTAAAATCGTTCTATCCGGGATCCACTCTGCTAAGCTATTAATACCAAGAGGCCAAGGGAATGATCATAGAAAAGGAATGCATGCTGGGTCTCCTTAATGGAAATGGCAGTAGATCTGTGCACATTTAGCTCAAAGGTAAGGCAAACAAATTCTCGTTTTGGAAAAGCCGTAAGTGTCGTAAAAACTTCTTTTTGCAACTTGGGAAAGAATCTCGGAGGGGAAAGGGTCTTCTAAAGTGTGGCATGCAAGGGTAATGTATATTCTGTGAAGGTTTCTTATAAACATCAGAAGGATACTGCAGTTGGAAGCTACCAAAATTTAATGCCATTCAGGTAGAATTTGTAGATAATCACTACATTTTGCTATAGGGTGTTATGTCATGTATGGGATTGCTGTATATATATATATATATATATATATATATATATATATATATATATATATATATATATATATAGATAGATAGATAGATATTTAGATAGATAGATATATATATATATATATATATATATATATATATATATATATATATACAGTAATCTTGCACATTCGAGTTGTGGTAATTGAAACATCTGTATCACAACTCCATCCTATAACTGCCATTTCATTCTCAAGGACACATATATTCTATTCTAGGCTCATTAAAAATCACAGAAATTTCAGATGATGAGATAATCATAGCAAAATAGATATTCATGGCAAAGTGAATTTAACCATCAACACCTATGGTCTTTTGGAATAGTTAATCGTTTCTAGCCTTTGTCAGGGTATATGATTAAAGAGTCTGCTAATGCCACATAGTTCTATAAAGATGTTCATCTCTAACAAAAAAACTGCCTCTTTATATAACTGGTTATGAGAAAATTTGCTTTAAAATTACAGCAACGAGTATTGTAAAAGTATTTCTGGAATGTAACATACACACAAATCACCCGATAAAGAGGTATATTCTACGGACAATTTCGTCATCTTCCCCAGGGTCCGTGTCCTTAGATTTTTTGGCCGGTTTCGGATAAGAAACAATTGCTAATATTATCTAGAGATAAGCTAGACTTGTTTAACAGTAACTGTGTTTCAAAGTGTTTAATCACTAGATGATACGATACAACTTGGGACGTATAGGCAGCAAAAGCAGCTAACATCTTCACATCTAATTATCATCTATAGGGTTTCTTCTATCTTTAAACTACTTATTCTATAAATATCTTACCGAATATTTCTTGATATCTTAATACGATATGTATATACTGATGGCAGTACATTTTAGTATAATGCTAGTGAAAATTATAAGTGGAAATTTCTGGAACGAAAATATGAATATTCCAAGCCATCTGGATTAGAATTGGTAGAAAAGGTTTGAGTTCTATCCTTCACCTTAAAGAAAACCCTGATTACTTTTGACATATTGTCAGAATAATACCTAATGTTATCATTTCCTTTCTCAAGGTATAGCAATTCAACCTGCATCTCTGTCACATTTCTTGATTTAAACCGCATTTCAGAGTCCTAATGATAACTTTTAGTTGCTTTAAACATTATCCTAAATCACCTTAAACCTATTAAGTCTACAATCTTCATTCGCGTCTTATTCATAACATTCGAAGGACAGAGCGAATAGCACAAAATATCTGCGAAATGCAGATGTAGCGATGATTAAGATATTTACTCTATTATCAAAGTGAAGCTGTTATATACACATTAATCTGAAAGAGAGCAAAAAACACCCCATTATCAAAAATGCCAAAAGTTACGCTCTTCAAAAGGTGATGATCATGAACAAGAGTGATCGTCTCTTTGATTTGGAAAGAACAGACAAGAGAAATATGAAATCTTATCAGTGTTTAGGCTTACAAGCATAATTCATAAATATAGCTATTGGTAATTTGGTGGACATACCTAACCTTTCTTTGGGAAATCTAATTTTGAGGATAATTATGAGTGGCTAACAAATTCATGAAAACCTGGATTTTATTACTATTCCTTAATGACAATAAAGGTACCCAAAGGAAGAGTCAATCTAATTGCAATTGCATTTCTTAACGATATATGTTATTGCATTTCTTAATAATAACTGTAAATCACATTCCTTAATAGTAACTATATTTCTTAACGATATGTTATCACACTCCGCATTTCGGTCTCATAGGCACTGACGTCAGCATAGCAACAAGATATGTAATGTACAATTTTACAATTTCCATTTAACCAAACCTCTCTACAGAACAGGCAGACGGGTCTAAGAAGGAACTATGATATCGTACGTTCAATGGTTATCTTTGGAGCTCAGAAGGGCTTCTAGGAAATCCTTATTCCTCTCTGTAGGCTAATCCATTAGCCTTCCAACAGCACCTAGAAAACCTCACTGCTCCAAGATCACTCTTGAACCCCGATTTAACGTCCATGGCCCTTACCACAATGAAAGGTAGCCAAATCTGGAACGGAGGTGCCCTGAAAACATTAGATCATCTGGAATTTTAGTCATTTCACGGATGTATAAACATATTCTACCTCATTTACAGGTGGCTGAACTTCATAATAGTAAGAGCAAGGTGATGTTAGTCAAGGGTTAGATATGGAAATCCTATGCCTCCAACGTGTGAAAGGTCAATGTCTTTTAGACAAAACATCATTCAATGTTAAAAAATAAAAAATTATGCTATGAGATACCAGCATCCAGTCACTCACTAAGAGCTCGGACACACCGGACGTGGCGAACTTTGAGGTTACAGAGAAGAGGTTCCCACACCAATTTGAAACTTAGTGTATCTTGTGGGGGTAGCTGCAGCGTTTTTACCAACATCTTCACCAAAGACCACACAAAATTCCATCAGATAATGACATATTTGCAGAGAAGGAAAGCTTCGACTGCTGAGTGTGATGCGTTGGAGGGTGGAGTTTCTGGTGCGACCATGCGTCGCATTGTTGCTGCTCTGCCGCTCAAGATGTGCATGTGCCTTGACGCTTTCCGCGTCTGATGTGGCCTTACCCTAATGATTCTTAGAGAATGAATTAACAGACACACACCAGAGGAACAGGACTACCAACATGCCACCTCAAATCCCATTGATGTAAACATGACCTTGCTGCCATATGACGTGTTCCTCCAACCCTAGCCTTTGACCCACAGACATTCATCAAACTTTATCTACTCAAAAGAGAAAATAACAATAATTACTCGCTACTCTACAGACAAAGCTAAGTCTAAATTTATAAAATAAAATAAAAAATATTAAACTACTCCTCGGCCGTTTTCTCTTCGCTCTTTCCTTCTTTTTCCTCCGATTCTCCTTCTTTAGACTCTGCTTCTTCCTTCTCCTCCTCTTCCTTCTCCTTCTCTCCATCTTCTTCCTTCACTTCCGCTTCTTCTTCTTCCTCGCCTCCTTCTTTACTCTCAGATTTATCGCCGCTCTCCGATGCTTCTCCTGCGTCATCTCCGGATTTCCCTTCATCGGCTTCTTTCTCTTCGGATTTCTCCTCTCCTTCGTCGGCCTTCTCCTCACCATCTCCTTCTGCTTCAGCCTCTTCTGAATCTTTTCCATCTTCTTCACCGCCTTCTGCAGCCTCGTCTTCTTTAGCCTCCTTTCCGTCACCTTCATCGCCTCCTGGAAGAATTAAAAATTGTTAGAGATGGTGTCCTCTCGCTCTCTCTTTATCTAAAGTAAAAGCATGGTTTGGAAAGCAAGTATTTACTTCATGTCTTTTAAAAATACTGTTGTTTCTCGATTGAAAAGTAATGCATAAAATACTAGGCAATAAACAATTTCATTTTAAGGTTAGGTTGGGTTATGTTTGAAGGTTTTAAATGTTACCCATGAATGGCAGAGGCAAGGGACAAGGTAATGTCTGATACTGACCATATATACATAGGATCAGCACCCAAACCACCTCTCCATCAGGTGAGGAACTTGAAGGGCCAGGCAATAGCTACTAATGACTTAGCAGGAAAACCTATAGACTCCCCTAAACCACCCCAAAAATCTCTAGCTCACAAGAATGGTAAGGTTACTAACATTACTGGAAACTATTGAGCTTAAACATGTCTCGAACTCCCATCCAGCAAATTTCCAGGCAGGGACCTTTCAAAAATGCTACAACAACCCTGTTAGGCAAGATTAAACTACCCAGGTACATGTACTTTTAAATATCTTAATAGTATTTACTGTAGATCTATGGCGAATTCTATAAGCTAGAACAAATGAAGATCTCAGTCATCTATATATATTTTCTGTGAGTATGCTTGTCTTTATAAATCCTTTGCCCAACTGTTTAATATCAAAAAGCTATTTCTGATCCATGTGACTGATTAGATTTTCCAATTCCTGGATCCTTTTTTCTCTTTCTGAGTAGGGATACCTTAACGTGGTGAAAGGGTTTGTGAATCGCCATGAACAGCAAAGTTCTACTAGTCCGGGACACCCATACTTGGGTGATTTGCTGTGAGGGACCAGACTAAAGTCTCCCACATCACCAGTCTGCAGTGGCCAGCGTGTCGAATGAAACTGGTCAAACCCGAGACATGAATGTGGATATGCCTGAGGCTTTCGTCCGGCAATGGACTAGAAAAGGCTGCATTTGTTCTTGTTGTATAATAACTTCTTACCCATCCGGTGGTTTATCATTAGCTGTAATCTCTCTCTCTCTCTCTCTCTCTCTCTCTCTCTCTCTCTCTCTCTCTCTCTCTAATACAAGCCGTAATATTATGAATATTAAAGTATGTAATATGAGTATTAAGGGTGCTCTGTGTGATGGTCTACCTAAAGACCAGGGTTGATGAAGACACAGAAATAGTTGCGCCATCCCAAAGAAAGCCAAAGCCACCAAGCTCAATCTACAGGAGGCACAAAAAGTTATTTCAGGATCTGCAAATTTCTTCAGAGGAAGGTAGGAACGATCGCACCTGGAGATATATCTCGATTCGGTAAGAAAAGTGACTTGATAAAGGCCAAGTCGTACACACAGTCTGTTATATTGTCCAATTTAAAGAGACAATGATCATATAAAATTGGATATCAAACCCCATCTAAACTTTAGCTATGGAAGGGGAGTGGTTTTCAATAGAGATCTACATGAATTTAGGGAAGAGGGGATATTGGTAATGTGTTCATTATTGGTGTGGAAAGTACATAAAGTACCAGGAACATCAATGATTATCCTCACTTTCCAGGATACCTTTCCACATTTATATAGAAAATGAAAGGATTAAAGTTCGACCTTTTAAGCCACTGCAATGTTTTAATTGCTTTAAATTTGGGCATCCTTCCAAAGTTTGCAAGAATGATAAGATTTGCAATACTTGCTCCAATCTTTACCAAGGAGAATGTACACTTGAGGCAAGGTGTTTGAACTGTAACTCTTATCATAAATCTCATGATAGGAGCTGCCAGTTATATAAGTTAGAAGAAGCTGCCCTTAATAAATCAACTATTGAACATGTAAGCGTGGGGCATGCCAAGAGATTAATAAATAAATCTACTACCTATGCAAAGACATTAAAAACAGGAGAAAAAGTTCCTCGGGAATCATCTAACCCATCTATTACTGTAGGTAGTTCTCAAAAGAAATTCACCATCTACTGATAAAGTGGTGCATAATAAGACAAGAATATCTCCTCCTAAAGATTAACCATTGTGTATCAAGAAAAAGACATTGCTCTCCACTATCCAACCTTTATCCCCCATTACAAAGGATAGTACTAACCTCTCCCAGGCCATGTCCTTGCCTGATTTGATGGAGATTCCACCTGAAACCAAGTTCCCAGGTGCACCTGTAGTGGGGAAGGTACAAAAACCTGGTAACTCACCACCTATTAATCGGAAAAGAGGGAGATCTCTATCTCTTCCAACCCCTTCCATAAGAAACATTAGAGTTATGACATCAAATGAATATGATGTTTGTCTGCTGATGTTTCTGATCAACCAGAAGACGATTTAAATGAATCAGAAATTCAAGTTGAGGTCCACCATCCCCCTCAACAATTGGATAAAAAATTTCTAATGGGAAGACTTCTTCCAAAAGTTCTTCCAAAAAATAAACCATTGTTTTTTCTTCCATTTTTCAATGGAATTGTCAGTGCTTGAGGGCCAAATGTGCAGAACTTAAGCTCTTAATTCACGAGCATTTCCCCATAACTGTAGTTTACAGGAGAGCAAGCTTGATGCTAATACCCCTTGTCCTTGCAAATATATTAGCTATAGGACATCATATGATCACCGAGTAAGGAGCCATGGCGAAAGTCTCATATACGTGTGAGATGTTCCCAAAATATCTTTGCCTATTCTTACACCTCTGCAGGCAGTGGTTGTACAGATTGATATAGGGAGAAAATATACAATTTGTTCTCTGTAGGCTACTTGATTCAAATGGTAACATTTTGTATGATAATTTAGTAGAGGTGATTCAACAGATCCCTCAACCTTTTCAAAATTTTACTTAGAGATTTGAATGGTAGACATCCTTTGTGGGGTGATGTTATAGCAAACACCGGGGGCAATATGATATCATCCGTTTTGGAAAACGATTATGTCGGACTCCTTAATCCATGAGAGCCCACACAATTCCATCCATGTTCAGATAGGTACCTTGCCATGCATTGACCTTTCAATTGCAAGCTCTAACTGCCTTCTTGATTTCGATTGGAGGACATTAGATTGTTGGCATACTAGTGATTATGCACAAATCATTATAAACACCAACAAACACCAATTCAAACAATGAGAGAGAGAGAGAGAGAGAGAGAGAGAGAGAGAGAGAGAGAGAGAGAGAATTCTTGAAGTCAAGATAAGTTAAAACACATTAAGAAAGACGTAGTGATACCCTCGCAAATGCATATTCAAACTCAGAGAGAGAGAGAGAGAGAGAGAGAGAGAGAGAGAGAGAGCTTGAACTCAAGAGAGACTAGAGAGAGAGAGAGAGAGAGAGTTCTTGAACTCAAGCTAAAATGCATTAACAAAGACTAGAGAGAGAGAGAGAGAGAGAGAGAGAGAGAGAGAGTTCTTGAACTCAATATAAGCTAAAACACATTAACAAAGACTTAGAAATACCCTCGTATATGCACATCCAAACTCAGAGTGAGAGAGAGAGAGAGAGAGAGAGAGAGAGAGAGAGAGAGAGAGAGATCTTACACTGCCGACCGCATCAGATGATGCCAGTTTGTCGGATTCTGTTACAGTGTTGGTCATCCTTCGCCATATTCTATCTCATCTTTTCTTCATCCCTGGTCGACCTAATGTTCAAGCCTTTGTGATGTAGGT
>NC_090760.1:74376199-74378699 GCF_036898095.1 Palaemon carinicauda
GAGATCAGACATTAACAGACATTGCCACGAGCCTTAACAATCTGATGAGGGTGAAACTAGGTCACAATGGTGCCTGAAAGTATAATGAGTGACAGAGGAATGACCTATAACTGAATGATACAGATTAGAGACACATAGATATATGGATAGATAGATAGATAGGTAGATAGATAGATAGATATTTTATTGACCATTCTCCAGAGAAACATCAAATACGATATTATAAAATTATACAATGGTCCAAATACATAACTTCATTTCACAAGTCACATTTCCTAAAAAGAAAATAAAAAGAAAAAAAAGAACTGTATTCAAAACAAATGGCAACAATAATCAATATTAATATTACAAATAACACAAAAGAGATCGTATCGAGAACTGTTCAGAATATCCAATTCTATAACACATAACAAAAAAAATAATATAATATAGACAAATAAACTTCTCACATTCAGATTAGACAGGAAATGCATTAAAATTGTAACACAAAATTAAAAAATTTTCCCTAGAATGAAGTCAGCCGGGTGAGGCACAATGAGTTTGTATCTTATTATTTGAAAACATTTGCATAGTCTGATCTTTCTACCATCAAGTCCCTCATTGGTGAGATATTATACTTGGTCCAAATCTGGTAGGTCCTAGGGCATGTTTCGATTATATGTTGCTCAGTTTGTATTTGGCCACACACACACAACCTCTCCTCTACATGTATCCGGCCCCTCCCTCTTCTGTTCCAACGGTCAACCTCAATAGCAAGACAATGAAAACTCATTCTTAATCTTGTCCACTCCGTTCTTTCCAACTGATTTATATTAGTTTTTTATTATAAATGCCATGAACGTCAAATTCTGGTTTGATGTTTTTATAGAAAGTTGGTCTACTTGAGTTTAAGGTACTTACTTCATGTCACAATCTTTCAGATGCTTTCATTACATCTTCAATACCGTTATTTAACAATTCTCTGATATAACGTGAGGTAGGGGTATCAAATTCCAAAATTAGATCACCTACATGGCCCAGCAGATCACCTCCCATTGTACCACGCTCCACACTAGCTTGAGCGAGAAACTGTCTCTGCTTTGACCTGACCAGGGAACGAAAATTAACAAGACCAAGTTCTACGAAGCAAAAAGAACTTTTAGTGGTTTTCCTTTCACCTAACAGTTGTTTTATGCACCATAAATATAATTTTTCCATGACTACATTTGCTCAGCCTTATGATATAAACACCAAATTTTGAAAAGATTCAAATGAAAAGTAAGCTGAAAGCAATATGGCACAGGTAATAGGCAGATTGAGTGTCTTTGTAGCTATGTACTATAGCAATTGTCGAACAGGGTTTATGTACCCCCAGGTACTTGGTCGAACGAATATAACTTCGCTGTTATGTGCCCAAGGTATTTGGAGGAACATAGAGTGGCCTAGGTGCTACCAGGATTAATAGTATACAGTGCACTCTATTAATCCATGTTACTACATGCCCTAGGTACTTGGTTGAACGAATATTGATCTGACTAGTATGTCCCCAAGTACTTGTTCGAACAAATAGTGGCCTAGCTGCAATTGTGCCCCAGGTACTTAGTCGAACAAATAGTGACCTAGCTGCAATGTGCCCCAGTACTTAATCGAACAAATAGTGGCCTAGCTGCAATGTGCCCAGTACCTGATCAAAAAAATAGTGGCCTAGCTGCAATGTGCCCCAGTACTTGATCGAACAAATAGTGGCCTAGCTGCAATGTGCCCCAGTACTTGATCGAACAAATAGTGGCCTAGCTGCAATGTACCCCAGTACTTGGTCAAACAAATAAGAGATTAGATGCAATGTCCCCCAGTACTTGGTCGAACAAATAGTGGCCTAGCTGCAATGTGCCCCGGATACTTGGTTGAGTGAATATTGATCTGACTAGTATGTCCCCCAGTACTTTGTTGAACAAATAGTGGCCTAGCTACAATATATTCCCAGGTACTTGGTCGAACAAATAATGATCTCGCTGCTATGTGCCCCAGGTACTTGGTCGAATGAATAGTTACATAGTTGCTATGTGCCCCAAGTTCTTGGTTGAACGAATAGCGACGTAACTGGTATGCGCCCCAGGTATTTGGTCTAACGAATAGTAAAGTAGCTGGTATATGACCCAGGTTGTTGGTCGAACAAATACTAACCTAGCTGTTATGCGCCCCAGGTATTTGGTCTAACGAATAGTAAAGTAGCTGGTATATGACCCAGGTTGTTGGTCGAACAAATACTAACCTAGCTGTTATGCGCCCCAGGTATTTGGTCGAACGAATAGTAAAGTAGCTGGTATATGACCCAGGTAGTTGGTCGAACAAATAATAACCTAGCTGTTATGCGCCCCAGGTATTTGGTCGAACGAATAGTAAAGTAGCTGGTATATGACCCAGGTAGTTGGTCGAACAAATACTAACCTAGCTGTTATGCGCCCCAGGTATTTGGTCGAACGAATAGTAAAGTAGCTGGTATATGACCCAGGTAGTTGGT
>NC_090760.1:74383699-74391199 GCF_036898095.1 Palaemon carinicauda
CAAGTTTATTTGAGCTCTAAATTCATGAAGAAAAATTTCTGAATTACTTGGCGTTGCAAAAAGAAGGGTCTAAGACCTCGGCCTAAACTTCACAATTCAGTGAAAACACTATTATAGTAAGAAGATTCAATCATCATCATCATCATCATCTCCTACCTCACGCTTCATAGTCTTCAGCCATGTAGGCCTTGGTCTTCAAACTCTTCTGGTGCCTTGTGGAGGTAGTTGAAAGTTTGGTGAAGATCCAGTAAATTCGAATTTATTTTAGAATTGAATTCATAAAAAGAAAAACTCAGAATTACTTAGCGCCGCTAATACCAAGGTCTGAACCCTCGGCTTGAGTCTTCCTGAAGTCTGCGAGTCCCAAGGGAGAGGAAATTTGGATTTGAAGACAGAGTCGTTCTTTACGGAGTCTGACAAAGCCCAGTGAATTCCAAACTTGGATTTGAAGACAGAGTCATTCTTTCCGGAGTCTGACAAAGCCCAGTGAATTCCAAACTTGGATTTGAAGACAGCGTCATTCTTTCCGGAGTCTGACAAAGGCCCAGTGAATTCCCAAACTTGGATTTGAAGACAGAGTCATTCTTTCCGGAGTCTGACAAAGCCCAGTGAATTCCAAACTTGGATTTGAAGACAGAGTCATTCTTTACGGAGTCTGACAAAGCCCAGTGAATTCCAAAAGACAGTTTAAATGGATTAAACAGGTTTCCAAAATCTCGTCTGGTGGGATCCACTGGTCACAAAGGCACAAAGTTAAAAGTTTGCATTACGGTAAAAATACAGGAATAAGTATTACCAGGCAATTACTGTTTTAAAAACGGATATATTGACGTAAAAGAGTGATACTACGGTCGCCAACTCGTGAAAGATGATAACAAAGTTTGGTAAAAATTACGGTCACCTATATTTTACTGACATTCGGCTGAGAACAGTATATTTTTACGGAGAATTTCCAATTAAAATTACGGGTTTTTTTTTTTTTAAACTAATAAAAAAGACGGTTTTCTTTTTCCAATCAACTATAAATTAGGGAACAGGTAACCTTGTCACTCCATATCAACATTGTAACCACTTAATTATTATTATTATTATTACTTGCCAAGCTACAACCCTAGTTGGAAAAAGCAGGATGCTTTAAGCCCAGGGGCTCCAGCAGGGAAAATAGTCCAGTGAGGGAAAGAAAACAAGGAAAAATAAATAATTTCAAGAACAGCCACAATATCAAAATAAATGTCTCCTATATAAAATATAAAAACTTTAACAAAACAACAGGAAGAGAAATAAGATAGAATAATGTACCCGAGTGTACCCTCAAGCAAGAGAACTCTAACCCAAGACGGTGAAAGACCATGGTACAGAGGCTATGGCATTACCCAAGACTAGAGAACAGTGGTTTGATTTTGGAGTGTCCTTCTCCTAGAAGAGCCACATAAACCAATTACCAAAGTTTCTTGCAATGGGACCGTTCGTGACCAGGCGTAGAAACCTTGAAATGCAATCTCTCTCTCTCTCTCTCTCTCTCTCTCTCTCTCTCTCTCTCTCTCTCTCTCTCTTAGGATAACCAGACGTCTTATTCATTAGAACTAGATTGCTGTAATTATCCAGTAAGACAATCGACCAAATGATATATTTCTGAACGAACCCATAACTTGGCAATGGGGGAAAGAGAACGTCATGGTTCCTGGTTGAAGAGCATTCTAATCAGGAGATAAATTTCGGAAGTCAATACCATTAAGAAAGGGTTTCGTTCGAGAAGTAAACAAGAGGTCTGGAAAGTTGTTTGGGAGACTGAACGTATGAATGTGTTTTCTTCTTTGCTATCCTCGTTTTGAGCTGAAATTACGTCTCATGGAACGTTTCTTTGCAGGATTAATGAGTGCGTGAGTTTCTCAGTCTGTCCTGATAGGTTTAATGCCAGGCTTTATCTTCATACAGACTCTCTGGAAGAGTTGGTAATGTAGACATTCTATAATTGGGTTTATGGATCTGACTCCTGGAGGAAAGGTTTTGTCATAGCTCGTAATATTCCTTATATTCCAAAACGTTCAGAATTACAATCAGACGATATTGGAGTATGGTTCTGTTGGAAGTTTTTCATTCTTGTGATTAGACTTTCAAAACACGATAGGTTCCGCTATTGTGATTAACGAGAAAATGGTGAGACACGACACTGAATAAGAAGGCAGTGGGAGCCTTCCAGAAGTTCTGTCATGGTGGAGAAAAAGTGATTTTAACATATTTATATATATACCTATATATACAATGTGTATTGATTTATGTATTTATATAAATATATACAAGTATACTTTTATACATGCAAAAAACCAAGCATACACATATAGATAGATAGATAAATAAATAGGTAGACAGAAAGATTTTAATCTATGAAATAGGAAAAAAAACTCTCCCATAATTCTTGTTATGAGAGACTTTGTAAAGCCTGCAAACTACAATCGTTGGGGAGGGAATTAACCAATCCAACGCCCCCTCCCCATCCTGTGCCTCCCCCCAAAGCCCCACCCTCTTCCTTCACGCCCACAATACCCGCCCACAAGGTCAATACACCTCGAGACGGGCTACTATTGTGCTGTGGGGGATGCAGGATTAGTGGGCCAAGAGGTGTCCTAGACATAGAAGTCAATAAGTTCTATCTATCTATTTATTTGTCTGTCTGGCTATATACCTTAAAGACTAGTGATATAACATTACATCTCTCTCTCTCTCTCTCTCTCTCTCTCTCAATATAGTCCTATTGATATTCGTCTGATACCTTTAATACTCTCTCTCTCTCTCTCTCTCTCTCTCTCTCTCTCTCTCTCTCAATATAGACCTTTTAATATTCGTCTGATACCTCTCTCTCTCTCTCTCTCTCTCTCTCTCTCTCTCCAGCTGCTTGCCACCCTTCATACTTTACACATTAGCTCCATTCCTTTGTTTACCGTTAATGTTTCACAATCTTTCGCTCACAGAATTACCTGATTCTCAATTTATCATCACAACTACGAAATGAAGTATAAAAGTTTAGTTATAATAAATTATGAAAAAAATAAGGTGGAATGGTTAAACAGACCTTGCAAGGTATCTATGACCTGGGAAAATAGGTCAAGCTTAGATGTCCTTGGGAAAAAAATATATTGGGGTATTTTATTAGTAATATTTTAATCTGTATCCTCGGACAATAGGTCAAGGTCAAAAATACTTCTTTGTGGAAGAAACTTACAGTGGTAGCTTATTGGAAAATAGTTAATAATTAATAATTAATAGTGATTAGACATTCAAACATTTAAACTGAACAAGTTATCAAAGCCTTTTAAACATATTAAATAATTAGACACTCAACCCTTTAACCTAACAAGCCATTCAAACCTTAAAACTGATCAATATTTAGACATTCAGCCATTTAAACTACCACGTTATTTCAACCCTTTAAACTACCAAGCCATTTAATCCTTCAAACTGATTAGTAGTTAGATATTCAACCCTTTAAACTGATTAATAATTAGACATTCAGCCCTTTAAACTACCAAGCCATTTAAACCTTAAATCGTATTAATATCTAGACATTCAACCCTTTAAAACTACCGACTGATTTAAACCTTAAAAATCTATTAATATTTTCACATTCAATCCTTTAAACAACCAAGCCATTTAAACTTTAAAACTTATCAATATTTAAACATTCAGTCCTTTAAACCTATCAATAATTAGACATTCAACTCTTTAAACTACCAATCCATTTAAACCTTAAAACTGATTAATAGTTAGACATTAAACCCTTTAAACTACCAAGTCATTTAAACTTTAAAACCTATTGATATTTAGACATTCAACACTTTAAACAACCAAGACATCTAAACTTTAAAACTGATTAATATTCAGACATTCAACCCTTAACACTGATTAATAATTAGACATTCAATCCTTTAAACTACCAAGCCATTTAAACCTTAAAACGTATTAATATTTAGACATTCAACCTTTCAAACTACTAAGCTATTTGAACCTTAAAACTGATTAATAATTAGGACATTCAACCCTTCAAACTACCAAGCCATTTAAACCTTAAAAACTGTTTAATAATTAGACATTGAACCCTTTAAACTACCAAGCCATTTAAACCTTAAAACTGATTAATAATTAGACATTCAACCCTTTAAACTACCAAGCCATTTAAACCTTAAAACTGATTAATAATTAGACATTCAAACCCTTCAAATTACCAAGCCATTTAAACCTTAAAACTTTAATACTTAGACTTTCAACCCTTCAAATTACCAAGCCATTTTAACCTTAAAAACTGATTAATAATTAGACATTCAACCCTTCAAATTACCAAGCCATTTAAACCTTAAAACTTTAATACTTAGACATCCAACCCTTCAAATTACCTAAGCCATTTTAACCTTAAAACTGATTAATAATTAAACATTCAACCCTTCAAATTACCAAGCCATTTAAACCTTAAAACTGATTAGTAATTAGACATTCAACCCTTCAAAATTACCAAGCCATTTAAACCTTAAAAACTGATTAATAATTAGACGTTCAACCCTTCAAATTACCAAGCCATTTAAACCCTTAAAACTGTTTAATAATTAGACATTCAATCCTTTAAACTACCAAGCCATTTAAACCTTAAAAACTGATTAATAATTAGACATTCAACCCTTCAAACTACCAAGCCATTTAAACCTTAAAACTTATTAATAATTAGACATTCAACCCTTCAAACTACCAAGCCATTTAAACCTTAAAACTGATTAATAGTTAGACATTCAACCCTTCAAATTACCAAGCCATTTAAACCTTGAAACTGATTAATAATTAGACATCCAACCCTTTAAACTACCAAGCCATTTAAACCTTAAAAAACTGATTAATAATTAGACATTCAACCCTTTAAAACTACCAAGCCATTTAAACTTACAACTGATTAATAATTAGACAATCAACCCTTCAAACTACCAAGCCATTTAAACCTTACAACTGATTAATAATTAGACATTGAACCCTTCAAATTACCAAGCCATTTAAACCTTAAAACTGATTAATAATTAGACATTCAACCCTTTAAACTACCAAGCCATTTAAACCTTAAAACTGATTAATAATTAGACATTCAATCCTTCAAACTACAAGCCCATTTAAACCTTAAAACTGATTAATATTTGGCCATCCTTTTGCAAGCAGTTTCACACCACCTGGACCCGAGTGACAAGTCCATTTCAGGACGGATGAATAGTGCAGCAGAAATGCCCAGGAGTGAATAATGCTCGACGTAAGACGATGCTAAAGATAGGAATCCGTGAAACGTCGATAATACGTCTCACATTGGAACGAGGAAGAGATTATCAGGAGCAGGGAGACAAGAGCCGGGAAGATCGTCTTCGTTCGACTGAGATTCTTTGATTTATTTCTTTTTCTTCTTTTTTTGTCCTTTTTCTCTCTTCTTTTCCTCTTTTTCCATCTCTTTTCTTTCGTGAAAATTTTCAACTTTTTTTCTGCGGAGACTTGCTTCGCTAATTTGTGAATATTAATTTTGAGTTTTGTTACTCAAAAAGTCATAAAAAGATATATTTTTTTCTCTTTCCTTTTTTCTGCTATAGATATTTTGGGGAGGAAAGGGTGAACCTCAAATCTTTTTAGTTATTACTTTCCGAAAAAGACTTTTATTGGTATTTTGATAACAGTTGGAAATTGAAGTATAATATTATTCATTATTTTAAATACCATAATTCTGTTTTAGTTAATTTTCAAGTAAACTCTATAAGATTCTCTCAAAAAGCATATAAATCTATTATCTTTGCCTTGAAAGAGGAAATTAAAAATGATTATTGTGAGCATTTTCGAATCTAATTCCTGAGTCAAGAATTTTTTAACAAAAAAAAAATCAGAATTATCGGTGATACAACCTTGACCAGTATCTTTAGTTTCTCTAATCAGAAAATCTCTCTCTATCTCTCTCTCTCTCTCTCTCATCTCCTCTCTCTCTCTCTCTCTCTCTCTAAATCTAAATCTAAATCTAAATCTAACAATAACTATATCCCTAGAATTTTTTAAATCAATTGGTACTCTCTCTCTCTCTCTCTCCTCTCTCTCTCTCTCTCTCTCTCCATCTGAATAGAGAAGGATATATACCAATGAATTTGGAACTTTTCAGAATAAAAAAAAAGATGTAAAACTCTCTTCATTAATTGGATTTAATCTGGCAGAGAGAGAGAGAGAGAGACGAGAGAGAGAGAGAGAGAGAGAGAAAATGAGGCGGGGTCAGGTCACCCAGATCAATCCCAATCAAAGTTGGCCGGTACCTCCCAATAAAAAAAATCCCTTTATGTCCTCATCCCAACTTTTTATTCCTCCCTCATTGGGGAGGAACTGGGGAAAGAACGTGGTTGGGGATGCAGGCTGAGAGAGAGAGAGAGAGAGAGAGAGAGAGAGAGAGGGAGAGAGAGAGAGAGAGTGCTGACCCCAGCATTCCCCAGCCCTTGGGGATTCTCGACAAGTTTTGTGGGAATGCCGCATTGCGTTCATTCAGGGAGAGAGAGAGAGAGAGAGAGAGAGAGAGAGAGGGGGGGGGGAGGGGAATGAGGAAAGATTTGAGAATGAAGTTGAGGAAAAGGAAGGGAATTAAATAGAGAAGCGAGAGAGAGAGAGAGAGAGAGAGAGAGAGAGAGAAAGAGAGAGAGAGGAAAGGGTTGAGAATGAAGTTGAAGAAAAGGAAGGGAATTAAATAGAGAAGAGAGAGAGAGAGAGAGAGAGAGAGAGAGAGAGATGAGGAAAGGGTTGAGAATGAAGTTGAGGAAAAGGAAGGGAATTAAATGGAGAAGAGAGAGAGAGAGAGAGAGAGAGAGAGGAAAGTGTTGAGAATGAAGTTGAGGAAAAGGAAGGGAATTAAATGGAAGAGAGAGAGAGAGAGAGAGAGAGAGAGAGAGAGAGAGGAATGTGTTGAGAATGAAGTTGAGGAAAAGGAAGGGAATTAAATGGAGAAGAGAGAGAGAGAGAGAGAGAGAGAGAGAGAGAGAGAGAGAGGGGGGGTATGAGGAAATGGTTGAGAATGAAGTTGAGGAAAAGGAAGGGAATTAAATGGGAGAAGAGAGAGAGAGAGAGAGAGAGAGAGAGAGAGAGAGGGGGGGGGGTATGAGGAAAGGGTTGAGGATGAAGTTGAGGAAAAGGAAGGGAATTAAATGGAGAAAAGAGAGAAAGAGAGAGAGAGAGAGGGGAGATGACGAAAGGGTTGAGAATGAAGTTTAGGGAAAGGAAGGGAATTAAATGGAGAAGAGAGAGAGAGAGAGAGAGAGAGAGAGAGAGAGAGAGAGAGGGGGCTGAAAATGAAGTTTGAGGAAAAGGAAGGGAATTAAATTGGGAAACGAGAAAGGTGGGGAATGAAGAGAATTGAGAGAGAGGAAAATAAAGAACAGCGGGGATGGAATTGAGGAATAAATAGAGAAGGAAAGGTAAGAGAAGGTTGAGAATGAAATTGAAGAAAATAAATGGAATGAG
>NC_090760.1:74396328-74418828 GCF_036898095.1 Palaemon carinicauda
TAACTTTCTACTTTTACTCTAACATTTTGTCTTGGTTCCAGTTTAAAGTTGTTTTAATTTGCTATTCTATTTTGCCATCTTTCTTCAATTTTATTTATTTTTTTTCCTCTTTCGCTGATTCTTTAAAACAGGGCAGTCCCACAGATTATTATTATTATTATTATTATTATTATTATTATTATTATTATTATCATTATTATTAATACTATTTTCATCATTATCATTATCAGAGGGATTGGAAATAGCTGCTTATGGCTCAGCAGGTAGACCTATAGGCATCCCCAAACTCGCCTTCCTTACCTCATAAGGATGGTGAGGTTGGTAACACTACAAGAAAACAGTCAAGATTGAGCGGGTCTCGAACCCCCAGATAAGCAGATCGCCAGGAATAGACTTTTCCAATAGGCTACCACAGCCATTTCTTTGTCTTTAAATCGATCCGGTGGCTCCAAAACTTAACTTCTTCAAGAGGCAAGATTTCACTTCTGAGACGAACCAATGAATGAGTTCCAAAACATTACCATAAAACTATAATCGATTCCTATTGACTCTTAATGCTAACAGTTACAGAGGAACCGACCAATAGCAAATCACAGCCCATGATATTAACTCATTAACTTTGAAGACTTTCTAATTGGATAAATGGCTTTGAATGTATCCAGTAGCATTACAGTAGTTTGGTTCCTTGAATCTCTTGAGGAAAACTGAATCAATACAAAAACTATGTTGAACATCTTAGTGAAGAAGAAAAATCAAAATAAAAACTATTTTTAATATCTTAGTAAAGGAAAAAATCAAAACAAAAACTATGTTGACATTCTTAGTAAAGGAAAAATATCAAAACAAAAACTATGTTGACATTCTTAGTGAAGAAAATAATCCAAATAAAAACTATGCTGAATATCTTAGTAAAGGAAAAATAAATCAAAACAAAAACTGTGTTGAATGTCTTAGTAATGGAATGATCTAAACAATACAGAGAGCAGGTGAAAACCTAGCTCTCTCTCTCTCTCTCTCTCTCTCCTCTCTCTCTCTCTCTCTCTCTCTCTCTCTCTGCATTGCGTCGAATTATATGCACTTGGGTTAGGATTCAGCAGCACTAGCTTGCTTGTGCTGCATGACAAATGAGTATTCTTTTTAATATGAAATGTTATGCTTGGGGAAAGCATTACCTAAGGAACAAGAAAGAGGGAGGGAGAGAGAGAGAGAGAGAGAGAGAGAGAGAGAGAGAGAGGGAGAGAGAGAGCGAGAGAGATGTGGAAGGATAGGAAGATGAAAGAATTTCTGTGCGTTCTACATACAATTTATAATACACAAACACACACACACACAAACATATATAATATATATATAATGTATATATATATATATATATATGTGTGTGTGTGTGTGTGAGTGTGTGTGTATGTATGCATATATTCATATACATATCTCTTGTTCTATACCTATCTGTCTGTCTGTCTGTCTGACTCTCTCTCTCTCTCTCTCTCCTCTCTCTCTCTATATATATATATTATATATATACGGTATATATATATATATATATATATAGAAGAGAGGAGAGAAGAGAGAGAGAGAGAGAGAGAGAACCTATAATTCAAAGTAACATTTAACAGGATGAATCATCAAAGCTTAGAAATATATTAAACAAGAAATTAAGTAATATCTTTAAAGAAAATAACGTTGAATCACTATTTCGATCATGAGTGCGTAAAGCCGTCCCTAATCCCCATGGAGGACCGAGGGGAACCAGGAAGGGCCCTCTCTGATAAATCATCAGGGGAATATATGTCACCACCCAAAAATTAATCCCAATCTAGAACTTAGAACTCAGATATCTCCGGTTACTGACGAGCCACTAAGTTGACTAAACCATCTCGATCGGAATAATCCGGTTTGAATTATAATGATAGGGTTATTTAAGCCTATTTGAAACGTTCCTGCCTAGCAATATAATGGACCTGGTTTTCAAGACCCATTCAAGCTTGATAATTTCTTTTAATGTTTGTAACCTCACCATCCTACATCAATTCTTTTTAGTGAGGCAGATTTGCACTGACTTGCAGTGGTGCCCTTTCAGCTCGGAAAAGTTTCCTGAACGCTGATTGGTTGGATAAGATAATTCTAACCAATCAGATATCAGGAAACTTTTTCCGAGCTAAAAGGGCACCGCTGCGAGTCAGTGCAAATATGTCTCATCATAATTGAGTATAGTGATATAGGGATGGGGGAGATATCATCAGGCCCTTCCCTTCATGGTAGCCTGTTGGAAACGTTCTTGTCTAGAAATCTAATGAACTGGGATTCAAGACCCCCTCAAGTTAATAGTTTCTAGTAGTGTCTGTAACCTCGTCATCCCAGTGAGCTAGGGATAGGTTGTTTTGGGGGGAGCCTATAGATTTACCTACTGAGTCATCAGCAGTCACTGTCTGGCCCTCCATGGCCCTAGCATGATAAAAGGGGGCTTCAGCTATAATCTTAGATGTACTATATATATATATATATTATATATATATGTATGTATACATATATATATTGTCCTGCCCCTTGCCTCTGCCATTCATGAATGACTGTTAAACCTTTAAACTATGGTAGTATTTACGATATTACTAGCGTCTGAAAACGTGATTAAGCTGTCTGCTAGTGGTCATGAATGAATATCATGAAGTCACCCCCGCTCATTTTCGTAATCGTCCTCAATACATTTCATCATAAGACTTAATGAATGGTCTCAGGGCAGAGTATCACCCAAGCCTGTGTTTATATCAAGACTTTGGGTTTAGGTTTATATCAAGACTTTGGGTTTAGGTTTCATCGAAAACTATAATGCAATCAAGATGGCTTTGTCATGCAAAGTTTGTTTATGTGTGTGTGTGTATATATATATATATATATATATATATATATATATATATATATATATATATATATATATCTACTTCCAAGTCATAAATCTTTACAAACAATGAATAAACAAGAAAATAGGCAAACAAACCCCCTAACAGACAAAACACACGAACAAATAAACCGAAAACAAAAGAGATTCATAAAAGACGAAAAAGACATCATAAAAGAGCAGCATCAACCTCAAACAAACAAAAAGATCCCTTTAACGGACCGTAAAAAACGCATCGCGTGGCTGCTCACTACCGAATTTCGAAAACTGTCGGTCATACAACCCGTTCACACGCGTCTGCTATGCGGCAGACGAGAGGCACACACGGACGCACAAACTCGCGAACACACGGGCCCAGCAACACTTGCACCAACCCAGACCTAGCCATCCCGTCCCAGCCGGTAGCGAGGAAAAGTGTTATCGATCCGGAGGTGAGATAATGTCCCTCACGTTTCTTGCTCCGGGGAGAAGAGGGAAATGAGGTCAGCCCTCGCTGGAATGGCCAGTTGGGTGATTAGATAAAGTAGTTTTTAGGGGGGTTTGCCTTTATTGGCACTCTGGGAACTGTAGTGCCATTGTATACATATGTGGTCCTCATGGATGCCATGACTGTTTTTGCTGACATTCGTGTTAGGTTTTACTGGGATTCACAGTAGAGCTCTATGGGAACTATGGTAGTTTTTACTGACATTCATGGTAGGTCCCATGAAAACTATGGTAGTTTTTTATAAGTGGTATATCCAACAATGGCTGTTTTACTGATATTCATAATATGTCTCAATGGAAACTATGGCCCTTTCCACTTTCATTCATGGTAGGTGTCCATGGACACTATGGCCCTTTCCACTATCATTCATGGTAGGTGTCCATGAAAACAGGACCCTTTTCCACTATCATTCATGGTAGGTGTCCATGGACACTGGCCCTTTCCACTATCATTCATGGTAGGTGTCCATGGAAACTATGACCCTTTTCCACTATCATTCATGGTAGGTGTATATGGAAACTATGACCCTTTCCACTATCATTCATGGTAGGTGTCTATGGAAACTATGGCCCTTTCTACTATCATTCATGGTAAGTCTCAAGGAAAACCATGGCCCTTTCCACTGTCATTCATGGTAGGTGTCTATGGAAACTATGGCCCTTTCCACTATCATTCATGGTAAGTCTCCAGGAAAACTATGGCCCTTTTCACTATCATTCATGGTAGGTGTCCATGGAAGCTATGACCCTTTCCACTATCATTCATGGTAAGTCTCAAGGAAAACCATGGCACTTTCCACTATCATTCATGGTAGGTATCCATGGAAGATATGACCCTTTTCCACTATCATTCGTGGTAGGTGTCCATGGACACTATGGCCCTTTCCACTATCATTCATGGTAGGTGTCCATGGACACTATGGCCCTTTCCACTATCATTCATAGTAGGTCTCCATGGACACTATGGCCCTTTCCACTATCATTCATAGTAGGTCTCCATGGACACTATGGCCCTTTCCACTATCATTCATAGTAGGTCTCCATGGACACTATGGCCCTTTCCACTATCATTCATAGTAGGTCTCCATGGACACTATGGCCCTTTCCACTATCATTCATGGTAGGTCTCCATGGACACTATGGCCCTTTCCACTATCATTCATAGTAGGTCTCCATGGACACTATGGCCCTTTCCACTATCATTCATGGTAGGTCTCCATGGACACTATGGCCCTTTCCACTGTCATTCATGGTAAGTCTCAAGGAAAACTATGGCCCTTTTCCACTATCATTCATGGTAAGTCTCCAGGAAAACTATGAATCATGCGTAATTCTAGTGAAATCTTTACTTCCTTATACGCATGAATCATGAATCGTACCTAAATCTAGTGAAATCTTTACTTCCTTATATGCGTATGAATCATGAATTTTACGTAAATCTAGTGAAATCTTTACTTCCTTATACGCATATGAATCATGATTCGTACGTAAATCTAGTGAAATCTTTACTTCCTTATAAGCGTATGAATCGTGAATTGTACGTAAATCTAGTGAAATCTTTACTTCTACTTCCTTATATGCGTATGAATCATGAATCATGCATAATTCTAGTAAAAACTTTACTTCCTTTTACGCGTATGAATCATGAATCGTACGTAAATCTAGTGAAATCTTTACTTCCTTATACGCGTATGAATCATGATTCGTACGTAAATCTAGTGAAATCTTTACTTCCTTATACGCGTCTGAATCATGTATCATGCATAATTCTAGTGAAATCTTTTTTCCTTATACGCGTCTGAATCGTGAATCGTACGTAAATCTAGTGAGATCTTTACTTCCTTATACCCGTGTGAATCATGAATCGTAGGTAGATATAGTGAAATCTTTACTTCCCTATACCCGTATGAATCATGAATCATACGTAAATCTAGTGAAATCTTTACTTCCTTATACCCATATGAATCATGATTCGTACGTAAATCTAGTGAAATCTTTGCTTCCTTATACCCATATGAATCATGATTCGTACGTAAATCTAGTGAAATCTTTGCTTCCTTATACGCGTATGAATCATGAATCGTACGTAAATCTAGTGAAATCTTTGCTTCCTTATACGCGTAAGAATCATGAATCGTACGTAAATCTAGTGAAATCTTTGCTTCCTTATACGCGTAAGAATCATGAATCGTACGTAAATCTAGTGAAATCTTTTTTCCTTATACGCGTCTGAATCGTGAATCGTGCGTAAATCATGAATCATGAATCGTAAGAATCATGAATCGTATGTAAATCTAGTGAAATCTTTACTTCCTTATACGCGTCTGATTCATGTATCGTGCATAATTCTAGTGAAATCTTTTTTCCTTATACGCGTCTGAATCGTGAATCGTCCGTAAATCATGAATCATGAATCGTACGTAGATATAGTGAAATCTTTACTTCCTTATACGCGTATGAATCATGAATCGTACGTAGATATAGTGAAATCTTTACTTCCTTATACGCGTATGAATCATGAATCGTGGGTAAATCAAGTGAAATCTTGGTATGTGTCTGAGTCAGGAATCTAGTGAAAATCTGCCTCTTGCTACGTGTCTGAATTTAGATCCATATTGAGTAATCGAACAATATTTTAAAAGTAAGAAAAGTATAACTTATTTGAGATAAATGTTGAGTAGATATCACACATGAAAAACAGAATGTAGAGGAATGTTGAAGAAGCTGATAAGGTTTTAAAATGAGCTTCAGCAACGAACGTAAACATTAACAAGAGAACTGTAATTAAATGAAAGACAAATACATAGAAATATTAAAGAGAAGTAAAGAGAAAGATGGGAAAAACATCTCAGAAACTGTAAACAAGAACAGAAAAATTAAGGTAATTTTTTTCTCTTTAACTTTTATAGACACGACCAAGGTTAGGAGGAGAGGAGGTAAGGTGGGAGGAGGGAGAGAAGGAAGAGGAGGAGGAGCACAAGGAAATGAGGGGAGGAGAAGGAGAGGGAGAGGGAGAGGATAAAGGCAAGGTAAGGGGACATGAAGAATTGCTTGCATCATCATCTGATGTTCCTTCGCTGGTAAGTAGGTCAGATAAATCCCGTCTATATTGGGTGAGACATTTCTCTCTCTCTCTCTCTCTCTCTCTCTCTCTCTCTCTCTCTCTCTCTCTCTCTCTCTCTCTCTCTCTCTCTCTCGGCCTTTTATTCATCCAATGTCTTGTTCTTTTGTCTGAATCTATTTGCGAGCTTTGGAGTTAAATGCGGCTTAACATCAGCAAGAGATTTGTTTACCCTTTAGGATCGGCCGCGCTGCTTTAGGAATTGCCTAGCACGTGGGCTCTTACACACACACACATATATATATATATATATATATATATATATATATATATATATATATATATATATACAGTATATACATATATATATATATATATATATATATATATATACACTATGCATTTACATATACATATACATATATATATATATATATATATATGCAGCATATATAATTGTGTGTGTATGTATGTGTCCAATTTCTACGTCTATAACATGTCAAAGAAAACAATTTTATTAAATTTTTCTTGGATTATTTACTCCATTATTTTTACAAAAGGTCCCCCCCCCCCCGCCCCCACCCATGCTAAAATCTTAATACATTAGTCTATAAACACAAAACTTGCTTGGGTCAATGGAATTAGATTACTCATCTGCCAGTGGGATCCATTAGAGATAATACCATTAATAGATTTCATAATCGCCCATTAGTGTGCGAGATATTAAACTGAATATAGGTTATTAAGGTATAATTAATACACGTTGATTTCATAACCTAAAACAAATCAAAATCAGATTGGTTTCGTTCACTTAGCTTCCCTGTTTAAAGATTTAAAGGTGGCTCATGAATGGCAGAGGTAAAGGTTAGGACAATACCCTAGATACTGACCATATATACATATGATTAGCGCCAAGGTTCCCTCTCCATTAAGCAAGGAGCAGGTAGGGCCCGGCAATGGCTGATGATAACTCAGCAGGTAGAAATATAGGCTCAGAGGGATGGTGAGATTGCAAGCACTACTAGAAACTGTTGGCTTTCAGCGGGTCTCGAACTCCCCGTTCAACAGATTGCTAGGCAATAGGCTACCACAACTGTTTATAATATCGTATTCTATTTTTCGCATGTGTGAGTATGTGTGTCCGTGTGTGTGTGTGTGTTTCTTCAACTTGTATGTTCTCCCTTTATTCTTTTTTTTTTTTATTCAATATCATCTTATCCTCCGTCTCCTTTGTCACTTGTTGTTACTAAAAACATTTCATGCACTTTTTTCTTTATTTTTTTTCTCTCTAAGAAATCGCAACGCTTGTAGACACAATGCAAAAGTTGAGAAAATTGCTGCTAGAATTAGACTTTCTTAACAAGATTGTTTGTGGACAGAGAAGTAACTGAATGATTCATAATGGAGAGAATAAAAGAAAAGAAAAAAATAAAAGGATTACGTGGAGAGGCACGAGCCCAAAATATCTCTAGACTCTTTAAAATGAGAAACTGTATTAGCGGGGGAGATACGAGCCTAAAGCTATATCTGAAAAGTTTGATCCCGTGAAAGCAAAACATTTTGTGCTTGTTTTTCAATAAATATATTGTGCTTCAAGTATACATTAGCTCTCTCTCTCTCTCTCTCTCTCTCTCTGACACTGAGTACTTGACATGCTACTCCTAACGCTACTTCTCGTTCGATCCTGGTTCGAAAGGGAAGATAGATCTCAAGTGAAGGGCTAGAATGTCCGAGACCCAGAATCTCCAACATTTAAGTTTTAACATCATTTTCAGTTTCAAATCTATGACGGAGAGAAGACGAATGCGTCGCTTGCTTTAGCAATCTATTCAGTTGACCTTTAATAAGATGAAGGAATGGTAAAGCCATAAAAAACATAGATTTTACATAGTTAAAAATCTCACTGTAGTTTTGGCTAAAGCCAATTTCAAGCAAATTTACATTGTGAAACTCATTGAAGCTTTTGCTAAAGCCAATTTCAAGACGATTTACATCGTGAAACTCTCATTGAAGCTTTTGCTAAAGCCAATTTCATGACAATTTACATTGTGAAACTCATTGAAGCTTTAGCTAAAGCCAAGTTCAAGACAATTTACATTGTGAAACTCATTGAGGCTTTTGCTAAAGCCAATTGTAAGACAATTTATATAGTGAAAATCTCATTGAAAATTTTGCTAAAGCCAATTTCAAGCCAATCTTACATTGTGAAACTCATTGAAGCTTTTGCTAAAGCCAATTTCAAGATAATTTACATAGTGAAAATCTCATTGAAGATTTTGCTAAAGCCAATTTCAAGACAATTTACATAGTGAAAATCTCATTGAAGCTTTTGCTAATGCCAATTATAAGAAAATTTACATAGTGAAAATCTCATTTAAACTTTTGCTAAAGCCAATTTCAAGACAATTTACATAGTGAAAATCTCATTGAAGATTTTGCTAAAGCCAATTTCAAGACAATTTACATAGTGAAAATCTCATTGAAGCTTTTGCTAAAGCCAATTTCAAGACGATTTACATAGTGAAAATCTCATTGAAGCTTTTGCTGAAGCCAATTTCATGGCAATTTACATAGTAAAAATCTCATTGAAGCTTTTGCTAAAGCCAATTTCAAGACGATTTACATAGTGAAAATCTCATTGAAGCTTTTGCTAAAGCCAATTTCAAGACAATTTACATAGTGAAACTCTCATTGAAGGTTTTGCTAAAGCCAATTTCATGACAATCTACATAGCGAAAATCTCATTGAAGCTTTTGCTAAAGCCAAGTTCAAGACAATTTACATAGTGAAAATCTCATTGAAGATTTTGCTAAAGCCAATTGCAAGACAATTTACATAGTGAAACTGTCATTGAAGCTTTTGCTAAAGCCAATTTCAAGACAATTTACATAGTGAAAATCTCATTGAAGCTTTTGCTAAAGCCAATTTCAAGACAGTTTACAAAGTGATACTCTCATTGAAGCTTTTGCTAAAGCCAATTTCATGACAATTTACATAGTGAAAATTTCATTGAAGCTTTTGCTAAAGCCAATTTCAAGACAATTTACATAGTGAAAATCTAGACAATTTACATAGTGAAAATCTCATTGAAGCTTTTGCTAAAGCCAATTTCAAGACGATTTACATAGTGAAACTCTCATTGAAGCTTTTGCTAAAGCCAATTTCAAGACAATTTACATAGTGAAAATCTCATTGAAGATTTTGCTGAAGCCAATTTCATGACAATTTACATAGTGAAAATCTCATTGAAGCTTTTGCTAAAGCCAAATTCAAGACAATTTACATAGTGAAACTCTCATTGAAGCTTTTGCTAAAGCCAATTTCATTACAATTTACATAATGAAAATCTCATTGAAGCTTTTGCTAAAGCCAATTTCAAGACAATTTACATAATTAAAATCTCATTAAAGCTTTTGCTAAAGCCAATTTCAAGACAATTTACATAGTGAAAATCTCATTAAAGCTTTTGCTAAAGCCAATTTCAAGACAATTTACATAATTAAAATCTCATTGGAGCTTTGGCTAAAGCCAAGTTCAAGACAAAAAACCTCAGCATAGTAAAAATCTTATTGAGGCTTTTACTAAAGCCAATATCAAGACAAGACCCCTCTACAGTGAAAATTATATTGAAGCTTTTGCTAAAGAAAAATTAAGACAAGATACCTTTCCATAGTGAAAATTTCATTGAAGCTTTTTCTAAAACCAATATTGAGACAAAACCCATTTGCATAGAGAACAAAAATCACTGAATCTTTTTCTAATACCAATTTCAAGACAAGACTCATTTGCATATCGTCACCCTCATAAACTAACTGCCTAAGTCATTTTCTCCACTTGTTGGGAAATAAAAAAAAAAAAAAACCTTCTCATTTCCTAATTCTTTATATCATTGTGTTGAGCTTCAATTCACAAATTCTAATTCACAAATTCTTCTGTTAAGAATTTGTGAATTGAAGCTCAAGACAATGATATAAAGAATTAGGAAATGAGAAGGTTTTTGATTTTCCAACAAGTGGAGAAAATGACTTAGGCAGTTAGTTTATGAGGGTGACGATATTGAAAATCTCATTGAAGCTCTCGCTAAAGCCAAGGTCAAGTCAAGGCCCCTTTTTCTATATTCAAAATTCTTAGTTTCAGGGGCCCCTTGTAAGGTCAGTGTATAGGTGATAGCAGAGTCAATTACCTCTTGGAATAGAAAATACATTGTTTAGGGTTTTTATAAATTTTGGTTTTCCTTAAAGTCATGCATATCACTGAAGTTTTTGATAAATCCAATTTCAAGATAAGACACATTTTCTTAGTGATATTCTCATTGAAGCTTTTGCTAAAGCCAAGTTCAAGACAAGATCCCCTTTTTATAGTAAAATTTCACTGAAGTTTTTGCTAAATCCAATTTCAAGATAAGACCCCTTTTTTTGTAAAATCTCATTGAAGCTTTAGCTAAAGCCAAGTTCAAGACAAAATCTCTGCCTAGTAAAAATCTTATTGAGGCTTTTGCTAAAGCCAATATCAAAACAAGACTCCTCTGCACAGTGAAAATCACATTGAACCTTTTGCTAAAAAGAAAGAAAGAAAAATAATAAACCTTTCCATAGTAAACATTTTATTGAAGCTTTTTCTAAAACCAATTTTAAGACAAGACCCCTTTTGCATAGTGAGAATCTCATTTAGGTTTTCGCTAAAGCCAACTTTAAGATATGACTCCTTTGCTCAGCGAAAATCTCACTGAAGTTTTTGCTAAAGCCAAGTTCAAGACAAGGCCCCTTTTTCTATGGTTTAAAAAAAATAAAAAATAAAGTTTTTGGTTATATCATTCAATTTCAAGAGAAGACTTCTTTGCTCAGCGAAAATCTCACTGAAGTTTTTGCTAAAGCCAAGTTCAAGACAAGGCCCCTTTTTCTATGGTTAAAAAAGAAATAAGAAATAAAGGTTTTGGTTAATTCAATTTCAAGATAAGACTTCTTTGCTTAGCGAAAATCTCACTGAAGCTTTTTCTGAAGCCAATTTCAAGACCACAATAAGACTCGAACATCCAGAAAAGTCAGAGAATAGATTAGTCAAGGTAACGAGGGAGGTATTTTTGAGTGTCGTATCACCGAGGAAGTGACGTAACAAAACTGGTCGTCATTTGATACGTCACAACATGCACGTGCCGCTGTTCATCTGATGTTATTCTGGACATTGAACACTTCCATTTCGCAATGGGATTGTAGGAAGGACATTTATGGGGGACTAAGTACATTGGGTTTCCCTAATTGATACCGATACGTCTTTTAACGTGTTCCTTTAGTCATTTATTTGGGAAATGACCCAAACATTATGGAAAACGTTATCAATAGTTCAGCGCTTGGTACATCGTAAAAGTTAGTCCTAATCTCCCTATCTTTATTATTATTATTATTATTATTATTATTATTATTATTATTATTATTATTATAATTAGCTAAGCTACAACCCTAGTTGGAAAAGCAGGATGCTATAAGCCCAAGGGCTCCAACAGGGAAAATAACCCCGTGAGGAAAGGAAAAAAAGAAAACATAATATCTTAAGAAGAGTAACATTAAAATAAATATCTCATATATAAACTAAAAAAAAAATTAAACAAAACAAGAGGAAGAGACATAAGATAGAATAGTGTGCTCGAGTGTACCCTCAAGCAAGAGAACTCTAACTCAAGACAGTGGAAGACCATGGTACAGAGGCTATGACACTACCCAAGACTAGAGAACAATGGTTTGATTTTGGAGTGTCCTTCTCCTAGAAGAGCTGCTTACCTATATAACAAAGAGCCAGTGTCTGACTATATATATGAATATATAAATACTTGAATGCATATTTCTCTCCTGTCACGCTCATGGTGAGAGGTGTAGTCATACCAGGGGAGAGAGGTGTACCCCGAAAGGTACTCTCGGACCCACACTCTCCCACAAATTGCTGAACCAGCTGGTTGTCCTTAAATAAGAGGAAGGGGTGAGAAGGGTTGAAGCTCTGTGTGCATATCTATATCAATATTTAGACCTTACTATATAAGGCTTGGGTACACTATACTCAATTTTTTTTAATGAGGCGCATTTGCACTGACTCGCAGGGGTGCCCTTTCAGCTCGGAAAAGTTTCCTGCTATCTGATTGGTTATAATTATCTTGTCCAACCAATCAGCGAGCAGGAAACTTTTCCGAGCTAAAAGGGCACCGCTGCGAGTCGGTGCAAATCTGCCTCACTAAAAAGAATTGACTATAGTAGTGTATATTCTGTGATCTATTGTTTAGAGATTTCTTAGCATTGTGCAAGTTGGCTTATTCGAAGCCATGCTGTAACTGAATCATTGTTTCATTTATGCTAAGCATAATATGATGGAGAAGGCAAGACTATTAGAAATCTATTATGAAGAAGGAAATAGTTGATGACATAACAAATATATAAGTGAATAATAAGGGAAACCTTTGATAAAAATGGATGAAATAGGTAAAGGAGTTTTAAAAATAATTCCTCTAGATACGATTGTGGTGAGAGAAATAAACAGATAAAAAATTATAAAGACAAAACATTCATCAAAGTCTTTTTTTCCTGCTGTTCAAGTTTGAGAATTAATGAAATCAATAACTAATTTACAAATAATGAAATAAATAAATAAAGAAAAATAAAATTGAATTCAAGAGGCCTGTAAGAGGAGCTCATTCGTTACCCCCATCGACTGTATCACGTGGTTTTTCTCCAAATTCACAAGAGGTCGATTACAGAGGTCGATCTCACGTGTGTCGAATCGACTGTAACACGTAACCTAAGATGCCAACCAAAGGAATGTTATGGAATGGAGGGGCGGGGGTGTGTTCAGGATGGAGAGAAGGACACGGCAGAAAACTGCTACGATATCTGACTGAACGAGAACTTTTTCGAATCGAAGTAAGGATTGTTGTTCTGGGATATTTTGGGTTTTAGTTCTATTTAAAGATCCTGAATGGAAGAAATACTGTCAAGGTTGGTCTTATTTAAAGATCTTAAAAGGAACATTTCTACCAAGGTTTAGTTCTATTTAAAAATCCTGAATGGAAGAAGCTCCGTCAAGGTTGGTCTTATTTAAAGGTCTTAAAAGGAACATTTCTACCAAGGTTTAGTTCTATTTAAAGATCCTGAATGGAAGAAACTCCGTCAAGGCTGGTTCTATTTAAAGATCTTAAAAGGAACATTTCTACCAAGGTTTAGTTCTATTTAAAGATCCTGAATGGAAGAAACTCCGTCAAGGCTGGTTCTATTTAAAGATCTTAAAAGGAACATTTCGACCAAGGTTTAGTTCGATTTAAAGATCCTGAATGGAAGAAACTCCGTCAAGGCTGGTTCTATTTAAAGATCTTGAAATGAAAAATTCTACCAAGGTTTAGTTCTATTTATAGATCCCGAATGGAAGAAACTCCGTCAAGGTTGGTTCTATTTAAAGATCTTAAAAGGAACATTTCTACCAAGGTTTGGTTTTATTTATAGATCGTATTCCATCAGGGTTAGTTCTGCTCAAAGATCGTGAATAGAAAACTCCACCAATATTACCTTATTTAAATATTGCAAGTAAGAAAAAAAAAAAACAGCTGTCAAGGCTATTTAAAGATCTTGAAAGAAAAAATTCTACCATGCTTGGTTCAATTCAAAAAATCGTAAAGGAAAAGAGCTCCTTCAAACTTGATTCTATTAAATGATCGTAAATTAAAAAAAAAAAAAATTAAAAAACTTTAAAAGGTTTGGTTCTATTTATAGATCTTGAATATAATGAAAAAACTCTTCTAATGCTACCTTATACATCATCTTGGCCCCCCCCCCCCCAAAATAGTATTTTTCAATATCTATATTTTTCAAAATTTTTCATATAATCCATTAATAACTTCACGTGTAATCCTCCAATGAAAAAAACAAACAAATGTTTGTTGTACGTAATAAACTAAGCCACGTAGTAGACAACAATGTGTTTACGTTTGTGGTGGCCTATGTGGTAACATCCCTGACTGGTGAACGCCAGACTTGGGTTCGAGTCCCACTCAAACTCGTTAGTTCCTTTTGTCGTTGCAATCTCACCATCCTTGTGAACTAAGGATGGGGTGTTTGGGGGAGCCTATAGGTCTATCTGCTCAGTCATCAGCAGCCATTGCCCGGCCCTCCTTGGTCCTAGCTTGGGTGGAGAGGGGGTGCTGATCATATATGGTCAGTCTCTAGGGCATTGTCCTGCTTGCTAGGGGCAATGTCACAGTCCCTTGCCTCTACTATTCATGAGCGTTATTTAAATCATTAAAACGACTGGAAAACGAGAAAACAGAGGATCAAATTCTGTGGTCTAAGACATTTATTCCTCTTTATCCAGCTTTCCTTCGATTCGAAAATAATATATATATTGTTAAGGGAGGGTGGCTTTAGTAATTAACCTATCTATCTCTCTATCCAAATGTCTATCCATCTCACTTATGTAATAAGGAGCAAGTGTCTGGTTATATATATATATATATATATATATATACATATATATATACACGTATATATATATATATATATATATATATACATATATATGCATATATATATATATATATATATATATATGTGTGTGTGTGTGTGTATGTGTAAATGTATATATATACATATATATGTGCATATATATACATATATATATAAATATATATACATACATATATATGCATATATATATATATATATATATATATGTGTGTGTGTGTGTGTATATGTGTAAATGTATATATATACATATATATGTGCATATATATACATATATATACATACATATATATGCATATATATATATATATATATATACAGTATATATATATATATATATATATATTCCTTTCCGATCACGTGACTCGGTCTCTCCCCATCCCTCGAGTAGGGGGAGAAGAAATAGTCATACACTGGTGAGAGGGGTGGTAGTTAAGAAAGGGAGAGGGGTTGAATCTGTGTGTGTGCATATCTATTAAAATATTTACCCTTTATTTTTGACGGGTCGTGTACACTCAACTTCTAGAATATAAAAAATCAGAAACTTCCTCTTTGAAGCAAAGGTGCATTGATACAAAGTTCAAGGTCAAAACACTTAGGGTTAAAGGTCAGATAGAAAGCTTTCCCTTCATTGATATAAATATTAGTTCCCTTCTACTACATTTTAAATTTCTCATATCTTTTAAATTAAGCTTCGATTTGTAAAGGGATTTTATTAATACAAATAAAATGGGAATTCATCTAATAGATATTTTCAGGGACCAAGGTTCTTTTGGGCAGCCATATTAGTCACGTGAAGCAGATGAAAAACAGCTGCATGTCACTGCAGCAGCTGTTTCACAGATGCAGCTGCATAGGATGAAGAAGAAGAAGAAGAAGAAGAAGCCTTTCAATGAACCTAAAAAGAGGAAGAAAGGGTGCAAGAAGATGAGGATGGAAAGAATAAAATAAAAAAGAACATGCAAAGGGGAGAAGAAGGAAGTCAAGAGGAAACGAATGAGAGAAAGACGAAAGAAGAGAAACTTTAAGGATGAGAAGAAGACAGACGTAATTCTCTGTCCGTTTATATCCTTCTGCTCTGAAGCTTTAGAAATCTCTTAAGGCTTCTGTGTTCCTTGACTCCAAATGCCCATTCTTTCTTGTTTTCTTCAAACCTAAGCATTGAGTTGCCCGTACCACCGGCCTCTAAACTAAAGGAAATTTCTTATCTAATGCTCCGGCAGACAGATAATTAAGGACACACTGATAGCAGGAAGAGAAATAAGAGATAGATAAGAGAAGAGAGAAGAAAGGTGTAGAAGAGAAGTAGAGGGTGAAATGTGAGTAGATGAGAGAAGTAGTATGTAAAGTAGAAGTGGAAGGTAAATGGGAAGAATATTCATGTGAAGTAGAAGGAAAAAATATTCACCTAAAGTTGAAGGGAAGAATACTCACTTAAAGGAAAAGGGAAGAATATTCACATAAAGAAAAAGGGAAGAATATTCACAAAAATAATAAGGGAGGAATATTCACTTTAAGAAGAATGAAAAAATATTCGCCGAAAGAGAAGGGCCAAATGTTCCCTTAAAGAAAAATGGAGGAATATTCACATAAAATAGAAGGGAAGAATATTCACCTGAAGTAGAAGGGAAGAATATTTACTTAAAGAAGATTGGAAAAATATAAATCGAAAGACGAAGGGAGTAATATTCACTTAAGAGAAGAATGAAAAAAAATATTCACCGAAAGAAGGGAAGAATATTCACTTTTAACCAATGCAGAATAATCACTTAAAGAAAAAGGGGGAAATATTCATCTACATGAAGAGGCAAAACCTGATGAATGGGAGTTAGGAGTGTTGGTGAAAATGGCAAGAAAAAAAAAGATCTGACTGATTGCAATAATTACAGAGGCATAATACTTTCGTCATTTGTCAGGAAAATATATAGTATGCTTATTCTAAAAAGAATAGAGAGAAAGATTGATGAAAATCTGAGAGATGAACAAACAGGATTTCGAAAGGTAGAAGTTGTACTGACAAAATTTCCATTTTGAGACATGTTGTACAGCAATGCGTAGAATATAGAAATCCCCTTTTGATGGTATTTATGGACTATGAAAAAGCCTTTGATAGTGTGCACCGGCCAATTTTGTGGAGAGTCCTGCGTTATTATGGAGTTCCTCTTGAATAGGTAAATTTTGTTAAGTCTGTTCATAAACATAGCAAGTGCAAAGTTACTGTTAGTGGAGTCCTGTCTACTGAATTTTCAGTGAATAGCGGAGTACTCCAAGGGAATGTGTTGTCACTTATGTTGTTTATCCTCCTCATGGATTTTGTAATGCGTAGAACAGTCAGAGATGATGGAGAAGGATTGGACTGGATTCGTAATGGGAAATTTGCAGACCTAAAGTATGCTTCTGATGCTGTCCTTATTAGCAAAACACCACAAGATTTGCAATGCTTGCTTACCAAAATGCATGAAATATCTCAGGAGGTTGGGCTGAAGATAAATAGAAGAAAGACAGAGATGATGAGAACGGAATATGCAATGGAAGATGAAATATCATTAGAAGGAGAGAGAATTAATGAGGTAGAATCATTTAAATACTAAGGAACTATGATATCTAATACAGGGTCTCTAGAATTGGAGTTTAATGAAAGATTGAAGAAAGCATATCAGATAATTGCTAGATTAAGTCAAATTTTGAAATCAAATCGCCTGAAATTACATAAAAAAATCAGACTATATATCAGTTCAGTGAGATCGGTGTTACTGTATGAACGTGAGCCGTGGTATGAAAATGAAACAATATCCAACAGATTTTGTAGATTTGAGAACAAAGCCCTCAGAAAGATATTGGGAGTTAAATGGTAGGATAGGATTAGAAATGAAACTATAAGAGAGATTACTCAAGTGCCATATGTAGATGAGATCATGGTGAGGGGTAGATAGAGATGGCTTGGGCATCCTCTTAGCACTCCCCAAGAGAGATTAGTTCACCAAACTTTCAACTGGGCTCCACAAGGCACTAGAAGAGTTGGAAGTCCAAGGCCTACATGGCTGATGACTATGAAGCGTGAAGTAAGAGATGATGAATGGAGAGGTATTGAATTAAAATACAAGATAGAGACCACTGGTGAAATCTAACCTAGGCCTTTTGCCCCCAATAGGCATAGGAGATGATGATGAGGATGATGAAATTAGAAGCAAAAGGTAAAAGAGAAGAAAATGAAGTGAAGAAAAAAATACCATTCCAAGTAGAAAACTCAGACTCAGACGATTAGACACGAACTAAACCAAGACGAGAGAGAGAGAGAGAGAGAGAGAGAGAGAGAGAGAGAGAGGGAGAGCAGCAGCAGCAGGCATATGAGGCTGAGGATGAGAGGAGAGGCGAAAGGCGAATCCTTCTCGTGAGGTCGAACTTAGATATCTGTGGCCGTCTCAAGTGACTCTGAGGAGGAGGAGGAAGAAGAAGAATACAGGAGTCTTCTTACATCACCAGGGGGAGCCTTCTAACCCCCCCCCCCCCACCTCTCCCCCTCTCTATTCTTAGGGATAACCCCCCAAATTCCTCCTTCAGTCTCTTGTTGATGAAGCACTCTCTCTCTCTCTCTCTCTCTCTCTCTCTCTCTCTCTCTCTCTCTCTCTCTCTCTCTCTCTTTATATATATATACACATATATATATATATATATATATATATATATATGTATATATATACATATATATACACACACACACACAAACACACACACACATATATATATATATATATATATATATATATATATATATATATCAATTCATCCATGTTCATGAAATTAAGATAATATTGTATTGAACATTCTAAAAGTCTATTATTATTATTATTATTATTATTATTATTATTATTATTACTTAGTAAGCTACAACCCTAGTTGGAAGAGCAAGATGCTATAAGCCCAGGGGCTCCAACAGGGAAAATAATTCAGAGAGGAAACTATCTAACCGTAAATACTTTCAACTGAACAATCACATTGCAGTAGCGAACACCTTGAGTACAGTACAATTGTTCGGTTATGTTAGTGTTGTCAGGTGAATGAGGACAGAGGAGAATGTAGAAAGAATAGGCCAAGCTATCCAGCGTATGTGTAGGCATAGGAAAAATGAGCTGTAACCAGAGAGTGATCAAATGTAATATTTTATTATTTTTTCCCTACGGTAAATTTAGATAAAATACTTTTACTTAGCAAAAGGAAGCTTGCTTTTGTCAAGCATTAAGCTGATATCGATGTTATATCAAATAAGATGGAAACCGAAATTAATTGGAATTTATATATTTCTTATTTGCCGTCATTAATTTTCATCTCTAATAGTGTCTGATTGGATTTTTTTTTGGGGGGTGAGGGGCTGCCGAAAACATAAAAACAAATCCTCTACTGCAAAACTATTAACAAGACTATCAACAAAACACAACTAACTTTACATAACTACCAAGAAAACACGACTGGTAAACTACCAACAAAACACAACTATATAACTACCAAGAAAACACGACTGGTAAACTACCAACAAAACCCGATTGCAAAACTAGGCTACCATCAAAACAAGACCGAAATTTTACACGAGAGATTATCCACACGCGGTCAGCCCAGGCCTGATACCATCTAAACAAACTTAGGTAAAGATCAAACGAGACTCTTACGGTTAGTATAGAAGCCCTAAGTCCAACCAGGAACACAAGAGAAGAAGATATACCGTATTAGAAAACGGATCAATTTCAACAGAAGACGCCTACGAAAGGCCAAGAGCCTCTCTACCAGATCGGTGATATATTTTCTTAGCGAAAACAAAAAGAAACCGTTTCTCTGAATTCTTACGTGTGATTTATCCCAATCAGATATTCCGTGAGTGTATCATATTCGTTTCTGATGGCGTGACACGAGACAATCAGTCACCTTGTCATGAGAAGGACTGTGTGGTTTCACGAATCATAGGAAAAAGGATTTTCTGTGTTATTGAAAGGTTGTGGACAGCCACATTACGTCTTCATTTTTAGGTGACCTTTATAAATGTTGAATGTTGTCAATAGCATTGTAACTATTATTGTAGCTGTTGTTCTGGTATAGCAAATAATAATAATAATAATAATAATAATAATAATAATAATAATAATAATAATAATAATAATAGCTAGTTCATTGATATCATATTATTATTATTATTATTATTATTATTACATACAAAATTTTTGAAATAAGCTAAGATCGATCACTTACGCACGAGGGGAGAGACGACACCACCTGCTCCCAAACTCAATCTCTATACATAGTAACGTATTTGATTTATGAATGAACGTACTGTAGTAGTTACTATTATTAGCAACTCGTAAGTTCAATCTCTACACATCGTTAAAAGCTTGACCTATGAATGAACTTACTGTCGTAGTGACTTTGTTAAATGTTTTTGCTTTTACATTGATTTATTTTTATAGCATCTTCATTATTGTTATTTTTTATTATTATTATTATTAATATTATTATTATTATCATCATTATTATTATTATTATTATTATTATCATTATTATCAATTGGGTTCGAATTTAATAGCAATACTCAGTTAGGTATAAGGAGTATATGCCAGAAATGATTTGTGTTCCAAGTTGAATTTTACCGAAGAATTTTAATCTACTATACCATGATATTTAAATAAATTTTGATATCTCGACAACCCTTTGGAAGTGAGGTTCCTATCCCTATGACATTGAACTTGATCCTGACATTTTTATACATACATACATACACATTTATATATATATAATATATATATATATATATGTGTGTGTGTGTGTGTATGTTTGTGTTTGTGTTTGTGTGGGATACATGTATGTATGTATGTATACATATATTCATACAAATATATGAATATATCTATATATCTTTGCATATATAATGTTTATACATATACATATAAAAACAGACCATATATATGTATATATATATATATGCAATATATATATATACAATTAGTTGTATGTAGTAGTGCATATATATATATATATATATATACTGTATATATATATCTATATCTACCTATCTATCTATCTATCTACATGTATATACAGTATATATATATATATATATATATACCTGTATATATGTGTGTGTATTTGTACATACAGTACATTCATTTATCTATCTACCTATATATATATATATATATATATAGGTGTGTGTATATGTATGTGTATATATATATATATATATATAGTGTGTATGTATTTATGTATTAGCGAGTGTTTGTTTGCATGTATTTTTTTATATTTAAAACCACAAAGACATTCCAGAGCAAAAGGAAAATCCCACAAAAATGCTATTCTGTGCAAACTGAAGCTCGAGGAATCCCAGCCAGATCCAAGGAGCTGGGTCTGAAAACAATAGTTCTTCTTCATCTTCAGCTCCAACTTAGAGCCTGAAGATCTCCGGGTGGATCCAAGGAGTTGAGTCTGAAATCAATAATCCTTCTTCGTCTACAGCTCTAAACTGGAGCCTGAGGATCCGGGTGGATCCAAAGAACTGGGTCTAAAAAAAATATTAGCCTTCTTCATCTTCAGCTACAAACTGGAGCCCGAGGATCCCTTGCTGGATCCATGGTGCTGGGTCTGAAAACAATAATCCTTTTTCATCTTCAGCTACAAACCAGTGCTCGAGGATCCACGAGTGATAACAGAGCTGGGTATGCAAACAATAATCTATCTTTGACTTCAGCTGAAGTGGAGCCCGAGGAGCCCCGAGCAGATCCAAATAGCTGTGTCTGAAAAAAAAAATCCTTCATCGTCTTCAGCTTCAAACTGGAACCCGAGGAACCCTGGCTGGGTCCAAAGAGCTTTGTCTGAAAACAATAATCCCTCTTCGCCTTCAGCTCTAAAGTGGAGCCCGAGGAACCATGAGCGGATCCAAAGAGCTGGGTCTAAAAAAGAAATAATCCTTTTTCATCTTCAGCTGCAAACTAGAGCCCGAGGAACCACGAGTGATAACAGAGCTGGTCTGGAAACAATAAACCTTCTTCGTCTTCAGCTCCAAACTGGGGCCCGAGGATCCCTGCGTGGATACAAGAAGTGAGTCTGAAAACATTAATCCTTCTTCATCTTCAATTCCAGTCAGGAGCCCAATGATCCCCTGGCTGATCCAAGGAGCTTGGTCTGAAGATAATAATTATTTTAAGGCTTCAGCTCATAACTGGAGCCAGAGATCCCCGGCCATATCCAAGGAGCAGGATCTGAAGACAATAATTCTTCTATGTATTCAGCTCCAAACTGGAGCCCAAGGAAGCCCCGCCTGGATCCTTTTTTCGTCTTCACCTCCTCATTGAAAGAAGGAGAAGGCATTTGTAAGAAGAACTTTGTTAACCGAAATATTTATTTTCCATAAGTGATCTACTTACACCATCATAATATGTGGTAGTATAAGAGAGGCTCGGGATCTCACATCTCGATCATTGGAACGTCATGTGAAGACGCTAAGATCAGACTAAGGTCCCAACATTCTGCGTATGTATGGAGGGTCAGTAGTAAGGGAGGCTCGCCCCAGTCGTAACGATGGCATG
>NC_090760.1:74431328-74433828 GCF_036898095.1 Palaemon carinicauda
GTGGGTTGATTTAAAATCTAAGAACAGATTCCTGAATTCGACAGAAATATGTACAGTGGACTTGAAATGAACTTATATCTCTCTTGATAGCTCCAATGCTAAAGTAGTCCTTGCAGGCATTGTTTCGACTCAGGGCATAGGTTCGAGTCCTTGCTCAGCTAGAAGCATTCATCACTAATGAATTTCTAGTGGTATATACATTCCGAAGGGCAGAATTCAATACCAAATGCCATTGTGTTTGATATTTACCAAGATTAAAATCACGAGTTTTAGTGATACACAATCAGTATATATATATATATATATATATATATATATATATATATATATATATATATATATATATATATATACATACATACATATATATATATATATACAGTATATATATATATATATATATATATATATATATATATATATATATATAAGCTAAAAATACCCCTTAATATCTAATTAGCTCTGTCTTTGGGATCTCAAGCGCTTAGGGAAATCAATCTTATAACCGATAGAAATAAGGATAAATATTTGATTGTTTAGACCAGCCTAACCTCTTCCCATTTCTATCGCTCATAGGGTATTTATGACTTATTTGAAAAAAAAAAAAATAAATAAATAAAAAACCTTAATACTATGGAAAAAATCCCGATTAACCTTCTTTGATATCCAATAACCTATCATTTTTTTTTAAGCTTTCCATCGAATCAAAAATGTAAAATAGGGGAAAAACTTCCTCGTGATTTCTTGGCAATGATTTAGAGTTGCTTTGATATCGTTACAGAAGAAATCCTTCCTTTGAAATGAACTTTTGTATACAGCAAAACTTTATTTATATTCTAATTAATCCCGGAGACATTATAATCCTGTTTGCTTACATTTCCGTCTCTCCAAACTATCATCTACAACCAAATTCCTTAAAAACATCGCGATCAACATTCGTCCTAATAAAAAGGAATGTTGACAAATAAATGTTATATCTCTTTAATAGCTTAATGCAACATCCGCACTTCTCCTATATAAATTAACATTGGCTCTTCTTGTTATTATTATATTCTGTCTCTTCTGATTCATTTGCAGATCATCAGCATCCCTGTGTCTTAGGTGGCCTCTCTCTCTCTCTCTCTCTCTCTCTCTCTCTCTCTCTCTCTCTCTCTTTGAACGGTCTTAAGAATAAGGTTTTTTAAATGCTTAATGGATTATTTTAACCTCTATTGAACCACGAGACAACTTTACTGACATGCATACATTTTCTAAGGAAATGATGATAGGGTTTATTTTATAACTGGTTCACACTCAGGAACGCCTTTATGAACAAACACAAATCCGTAATTGGATGACGCAACACAGTCAGGCGTTGGCGAAGACACAGAAATGTGACATTTTCTCTTCCATTATTCGATTTGTCTCTGTTGATTACGCTGTTTATAAGAACATCAAATTACACCATAGCCATGCACCTTCTGGGATATAACTATTACTACTTAAATAATTTGAATCTGTAATGATTAATGATATTCTACATCCAAGGAAATTCCATTTGGCAGCGCTGTCCCAAACTCGTCCCACCAACCATAACTACGCTGATGATTGTTAACTTGGTCACTTGTACAAGGAAATGGCTTACTATCCATGTGTTCTGATGAAGAAAGGCAATACTAAACACTTTTATAAGTAAACTCATGTTGCTTTCCATAGCATATGAAAAATTCACACCATTTTCTGATAAAAATAGCCATTCATAACAAGGAAACGATCGTTGGACAATTTACCAACTACCAATTCTCTAGCCTTTACCTTCCTAACACATTTTTTGACCCACGTGGTCTTCAAATAATTGACTATATTAGCGGGCCCAAGGTGCCTCTGATGCCATCTATTGGCGTTAAAGTAAAACTCCTTACGATGTAAGGGAGGGGGCTAGAGGAGTCTGCGTTATTATGCCTTTCGAAATGTAAAAACATTGTTATTCTACGTAGTTTTTACTAACAATACATGTCATGCCATGAAACATGTTAATTATATTTTGGTTTCGTAAGAAGGTAATTGAGTATTAGATCAAATAACTGTGTAATTACTCGATTATCTCACCAATCTCAGTACATGTGGCATATCTGGTGACACCCCCAGCTCACCCCCAAATGTAATTGAACTAACGACTGTTGGCCGAGGTATTTTTCGGTAACATTCACTGTCATATTTGTCATTTCCTAAGAATTAAGTTGTGGCCAGACAACAAGGAACAACAAGTTTACGTGCGTCTGATTTATAATAATTTTGTACCCAAATAGCAACAGAAATTAATAATAAAAATTATAACGAGTGTATGATGGGGATAATTAGTAATTTGGTACTCTACTGCTAAGGCCATCTATTGGCCATGAAAAGAAACAATTTATGGAGCTCTTTAATCCTTGCATTCTGGAACCTTCCATGACGTCATTTTGGTTTAAAACAGCTAAAATAGCCTACTTAATTTGAACTTAATATGATGTATACCTGC
>NC_090760.1:74438828-74446328 GCF_036898095.1 Palaemon carinicauda
ATTAAACCCCAAATCCTGAATAGATCCAAACCCAAATCCTGCATAGATCCAAACCCAAATCCTGCATAGATCTAAACCCAAATCCTGCAAAGATTAAACCCAAATCCTACATACATCTAAATCCAAATCCTGCTGAAGTCTAAACTCAGATCCTGCAAAGATCTAAACCTCATTCCTGGGATGATATACACCCAAATCCTTCATAGATTAAACACCAAATCCTAAATAGATCCAAACCCAAATACTGCATAGATCTAAACCCAAATCGTGTGATGATCCAAACCCAAATCCTTAATAGATCCAAACCCAAATCCTGAATAGATCCAAACCCAAATCCTGCGATGACTTAAACCCAAATCCTGCATAGATCAAAACCCAAATCTTGCGATGACTTAAACCCAAATCCTGCGATGACTCAAACCCAAATACTGCATAGATTCAAACCCAAATCCTGCATAGATCAAAACTCAAATCCTGCGATGTCTTAAACCCAAATCCTGCATAGATCAAAACCCAAATCCTGCAATGACTTAAACCTTAATCCTGCGATGACTCAAACCCAAATCCTACATAGATTCAAACCCAAATCCTGCATAGATCAAAACCCAAAATCCTGCAATGACTTAAACCCAAATCCTGCGATGACTCAAACTCAAATACTGCATAGATTCAAACCTAAATCCTGCATAGATCAAAACCCAAATCCTGTGATGACTCAAACCCAAATCCTGCATAGATCAAAACCCAAATCTTGCGATGACTCAAACCCAAATCCTGCATAGATCTAAACCCAAATCCTGCGATGACTCAAACCCAAATCCTGCATAGATCAAAACCCAAATCCTGCGATGACTCAAACCCAAATCCTGCATAGATCTAAACCCAAATCCTGCGATGACTCAAACCCAAATCCTGCGATGACTCAAACCCAAATACTGCATAGATTCAAACCCAAATCCTGCATAGATCAAAACCCAAATCCTGCGTTGACTTAAACCCAAATCCTGCGAAGACTCAAACCCAAATCCTGTATAGATCAAAACCCAAATCCTGCGATGACTCAAACCCAAATCCTGCATAGATCAAAACCCAAATCCTGTGATAACTCAAACCCAAATCCTGCATAGATCTGAACCCAAATCCTGCGATGACTAAAACCTAAATCCTGCATAGATCAAAACCCAAATCCTGCAATGACTTAAACCCAAATCCTGCGATGACTTAAACCCAAATCCTGCATAGATTCAAACCCAAATCCTGCATAGATCAAAACCCAAATCCTGCGATGACTTAAACCCAAATCCTGCGATGACTCAAACCCAAATCCTGCATAGATTAAAACCCAAATCCTGCGATGACTCAAACCCAAATCCTGCATAGATCAAAACCCAAATCCTGCGATGACTTAAACCCAAATCCTGCATAGATCAAAACCCAAATCCTGCGATGACTTAAACCCAAATTCTGCGATGACTTAAACCCAAATCCTGCGATGACTCAAACCCAAATACTGCATAGATTCAAACCCAAATCCTAAATAGATCAAAACACAAATCCTGCGATGACCTGCGATGACTCAAACCCAAATCCTGCATAGATCTAAACCCAAATCCTGCGATGACTCAAACCCAAATCCTGCATAGCTCTAAACCCAAATCCTGCGATGACTCAAACCCAAATCCTGCATAGATCAAAACCCAAATCCTGCGATGATTTAAACCCAAATCCTGAATGGATCAAAACCCAAATCCTGCATAGACTCAAACCCAAATCCTTCATAGAGCTAAACCCAAATCCTGCGATGACTCAGACCCAAATCCTGCATAGATCAAAACCCAAATCCTGCGATGACTCAAACCCAAATCCTGCATAGATCAAAACCCAAATCCTGCGATGACTCAAACCCAAATCCTGCATAGATCTAAACCCAAATCCTGCGATGACTTAAACCCAAATCCTGAATAGATCAAAACCCAAATCCTGCGATGACTCAAACCCAAATCCTTCATAGATCTAAACCCAAATCCTGCGATGACTCAAACCCAAATCCTGCATAGATCAAAACCCAAATCCTGCGATGACTCAAACCCAAATCCTCCATAGATCAAAACCCAAATCCTGCAATAACTCAAACCCAAATCCTGCATAGATCTAAACCCAAATCCTGCGATGACTTAAACCCAAATCCTGCATAGATCAAAACCCAAATCCTGCGATGACTCAAACCCAAATCCTTCTTAGATCTAAACCCAAATCCTGCGATGACTCAAACCCAAATCCTGCATAGATCAAAACCCAAATCCTGCGATGACTCAAACCCAAATCCTGCATAGATCAAAACCCAAATCCTGCGATGACTCAAACCCAAATCCTGCATAGATTCAAACCTAAATCCTGCATAGATCAAAACCCAAATTCTGCATAGATCTAAACCCAAATCCTGCGATGACTCAAACCCAAATCCTGCATAGATCTAAACCCAAATCCTGCGATGACTTAAACCCAAATCTTGCATAGATCAAAACCCAAATCCTGCGATGACTTAAACCCAAATTCTGCGATGACTTAAACCCAAATCCTGCGATGACTCAAACCCAAATACTGCATAGATTCAAACCCGAATCCTGAATAGATCAAAACACAAATCCTGCGATGACTCAAACCCAAATCCCGCATAGATCTAAACCCAAATCCTGCGATGACTCAAACCCAAATCCTGCATAGATCTAAACCCAAATCCTGCGATGACTCAAACCCAAATCATGCATAGATCTAAACCCAAATCCTGCGATGACTTAAACCCAATCCCTGAATAGATCAAAACCCAAATCCTGCGATGACTCAAACCCAAATCCTTCATAGATCTAAACCCAAATCCTGTATAGATTCAAACCCAAATCCTGCATAGATCAAAACCCAAATCCTGCGATGACTCAAACCCAAATCCTGCATAGATCAAAACCCAAATCCTGCGATGACTCAAACCCAAATCCTGCATAGATCTAAACCCAAATCCTGCGATGACTTAAACCCAAATCCTGAATAGATCAAAACCCAAATCCTGCGATGACTCAAACCCAAATCCTTCATAGATCTAAACCCAAATCCTGCGATGACTCAAACCCAAATCCTGCATAGATCAAAACCCAAATCCTGCGATGACTCAAACCCAAATCCTGCATAGATCAAAACCCAAATCCTGCGATGACTCAAACCCAAATCCTGCATAGATCTAAACCCAAATCCTGCGATGACTTAAACCCAAATCCTTCATAGATCAAAACCCAAATCCTGCGATGACTTAAACCCAAATCCTGCGATGACTCAAACCCAAATCCTGCATAGATCTAAACCCAAAACATGCATAGATTCAAACCCAAATCCTGCATAGATCAAAACCCAAATCCGGCGATGACTCAAACCCAAATCCTGCGATGACTCAAACCCAAATCCTGCATAGATTTAAACCCAAAATATGCATAGATTCAAACCCAAATCCTGCATAGATCAAAACCCAAATCCGGCGATGACTCAAACCCAAATCCTGCTTAGATCTAAACCCAAATCCTGCGATGACTCAGACCCAAATCCTGCATAGATCAAAACCCAAATCCTGCATAGATTCAAACCCAAATCCTGCATAGATCTAAACCCAAATCCTGCGATGACTCATACCCAAATCCTGCATAGATTCAAACCCAAATCCTGCATAGATCAAAACCCAAATCCTGCATAGATCTAAACCCAAATCCTGCGATGACTCAAACCCAAATCCCGCATAGATCTAAACCCAAATCTTGCATAGATTCAAACCCAAATCCTGCATAGATCAAAGCCCAAATCCTGCGATGACTTAAACCCAAATCCTGCATAGATCTAAACCCAAATCCTGCATAGATTCAAACCCAAATCCTGCATAGATCAAAGCCCAAATCCTGCGATGACTCAAACCCAAATCCTGCATAGATCTAAACCCAAATCCTGCATAGATTCAAACCCAAATCCTGCATAGATCAAAGCCCAAATCCTGCGATGACTTAAACCCAAATCCTGCGATGACTCAAACCCAAATCCTGCATAGATCTAAACCCAAATCCTGCATAGATTCAAACCCAAATACTACATAGAATCAAAACCCAAATCCTGCGATGACTTAAACCCAATTCCTGCATAGATCTAAACCCAAAACATGCATAGATTCAAACCCAAATCCTGCATAGATCAAAACCCGAATCCTGCGATGACTTAAACCCAAATCCTGCATAGATCAAAACCCAAATCCTGCATAGATCAAAACCCAAATCCTGAGATGACTTAAACCCAAATCCTGCATAGAACTAAACCCAAATCCTGCATAGATTCAAACCCAAATCCTGCATAGATCAAAACCCAAATCCTGCATAGATCTAAACCCAAATCCTGCATAGATCAAAGCCCAAATCCTGCGATGACTTAAACCCAAATCCTGCATAGATCTAAACCCAAATCCTGCATAGAACTAAACCCAAATCCTGCATAGATTCAAACCCAAATCCTGCATAGATCAATACCCAAATCCTGCATAGATCAAAAGCCAAATCCTGCGATGACTTAAACCCAAATCCTGCATAGATCAAAACCCAAATCCTGCATAGATCTAAACCCAAATCCTGCATCGATCAAAACCCAAATCCTGCGATGACTCAAACCCAAATCCTGCATAGATCAAAACCCAAATCCTGCGATGACTCAAACCCAAATCCTGCATAGATCTAAACCCAAATCCTGCGATGACTTAAACCCAAATCCTGAATAGATCAAAACCCAAATCCTGCGATGACTCAAACCCAAATCCTTCATAGATCTAAACCCAAATCCTGCGATGACTCAAACCCAAATCCTGCATAGATCAAAACCCAAATCCTGCGATGACTCAAACCCAAATCCTGCATAGATCAAAACCCAAATCCTGCGATGACTCAAACCCAAATCCTGCATAGATCTAAACCCAAATCCTGCGATGACTTAAACCCAAATCCTTCATAGATCAAAACCCAAATCCTGCGATGACTTAAACCCAAATCCTGCGATGACTCAAACCCAAATCCTGCATAGATCTAAACCCAAAACATGCATAGATTCAAACCCAAATCCTGCATAGATCAAAACCCAAATCCGGCGATGACTCAAACCCAAATCCTGCGATGACTCAAACCCAAATCCTGCATAGATTTAAACCCAAAATATGCATAGATTCAAACCCAAATCCTGCATAGATCAAAACCCAAATCCGGCGATGACTCAAACCCAAATCCTGCTTAGATCTAAACCCAAATCCTGCGATGACTCAGACCCAAATCCTGCATAGATCAAAACCCAAATCCTGCATAGATTCAAACCCAAATCCTGCATAGATCTAAACCCAAATCCTGCGATGACTCATACCCAAATCCTGCATAGATTCAAACCCAAATCCTGCATAGATCAAAACCCAAATCCTGCATAGATCTAAACCCAAATCCTGCGATGACTCAAACCCAAATCCCGCATAGATCTAAACCCAAATCTTGCATAGATTCAAACCCAAATCCTGCATAGATCAAAGCCCAAATCCTGCGATGACTTAAACCCAAATCCTGCATAGATCTAAACCCAAATCCTGCATAGATTCAAACCCAAATCCTGCATAGATCAAAGCCCAAATCCTGCGATGACTCAAACCCAAATCCTGCATAGATCTAAACCCAAATCCTGCATAGATTCAAACCCAAATCCTGCATAGATCAAAGCCCAAATCCTGCGATGACTTAAACCCAAATCCTGCGATGACTCAAACCCAAATCCTGCATAGATCTAAACCCAAATCCTGCATAGATTCAAACCCAAATACTACATAGAATCAAAACCCAAATCCTGCGATGACTTAAACCCAATTCCTGCATAGATCTAAACCCAAAACATGCATAGATTCAAACCCAAATCCTGCATAGATCAAAACCCGAATCCTGCGATGACTTAAACCCAAATCCTGCATAGATCAAAACCCAAATCCTGCATAGATCAAAACCCAAATCCTGAGATGACTTAAACCCAAATCCTGCATAGAACTAAACCCAAATCCTGCATAGATTCAAACCCAAATCCTGCATAGATCAAAACCCAAATCCTGCATAGATCTAAACCCAAATCCTGCATAGATCAAAGCCCAAATCCTGCGATGACTTAAACCCAAATCCTGCATAGATCTAAACCCAAATCCTGCATAGAACTAAACCCAAATCCTGCATAGATTCAAACCCAAATCCTGCATAGATCAATACCCAAATCCTGCATAGATCAAAAGCCAAATCCTGCGATGACTTAAACCCAAATCCTGCATAGATCAAAACCCAAATCCTGCATAGATCTAAACCCAAATCCTGCATCGATCAAAACCCAAATCCTGCGATGACTTAAACCCAAATCCTGCGATGATTCAAACCCAAATACTGCATAGATCTAAACCCAAATCCTGCATAGATTCAAACTCAAATCCTGCATCGATCAAAACCCAAATCCTGAATAGATCTAAACCCAAATCATGCATAGATCTAAACCCAAATCCTGCATAGATCTAAACCCAAATCATGCATAGATTCAAACCCAAAACCTGCATCGATCAAAACCCAAATCCTGCGATGACTTAAACCCAAATCCTACGATGACTCAAACCCAAATACTGCATAGATCTAAACCCAAATCCTGCGATGACTTAAACCCAAATCTTGCAATGACTCAAACCCAAATCCTGCATAGATCAAAACCCAAATCCTGCATAGATTCAAACCCAAATCCTGCATCGATCAAAAGCCAAATCCTGCGATGACTTGAACCCAAATCCTGCGATGACTCAAACCCAAATACTGCATAGATCTAAACCCAAATCCTGCGATGACTTAAACCCAAATCCTACGATGACTCAAACCCAAATCCTGCATCGATCAAAACCCAAATCCTGCGATGACTTGAACCCAAATCCTGCGATGACTCAAACCCAAATACTGCATAGATCTAAACCCAAATCCTGCGATGACTTAAACCCAAATCCTACGATGACTCAAACCCAAATCCTGCATCGATCAAAACCCAAATCCTGCGATGACTTAAACCCAAATCTTGCATAGAACTAAACCCAAATCCTGCATAGATTCAAACCCAAATCCTGCATAGATCAAAACCCAAATCCTGCATAGATCAAAACCCAAATCCTGCGATGACTTAAACCCAAATCCTGTATAGATTCAAACCCAAATCCTGCATAGATCAAAACCCAAATCCTGCATAGATCTAAACCCAAATCCTACATCGATCAAAACCCACATATGCGATGACTTAAACCCAAATCCTGCATATATCAAAACCCAAATCCTGCGATGACTTAAACCCAAATCCTGCGATGACTCAAACCCAAATACTGCATAGATCTAAACCCAAATCCTGCGATGACTTAACCCCAAATCCTGCGATGACTCAAACCCAAAT
>NC_090760.1:74451328-74473828 GCF_036898095.1 Palaemon carinicauda
ACCATGGCACTTCCGCCAATTTTTTGGAGTAGTGAGCATCAAAAGAAACGAAAGGTTTTTTCTCTTTGTTCCTCCTTGCCTGACGAGGTGGGTACTGCTAGGTTACCACAGCCCACCCTCCCCCGTTATCCACCACAAATGAAGCTTCATATGCTGACTCCCCTACTGCTGCTACCTGTTTGGTCACCTTTTCAGCAGAGCTTATCGGAACTGAATCACAATTGCTCCCCGTTCATTTCTATTCCTTGCCTCCTCTTTGGCCGAGATCTCTCACGTCTATCTACCTGTCATCTAGGGCTTTCTTCACTCCATCCATTCACCCAAACCTTGGCCTTCCTCTTGTACTTCTCCCATCATCTATTGCATTTATTATCTTCTTCTGTAGATGACCATTTTCCGTTCTCTCTACATGACCAAACCACCTCAACACCCTCATATCCACTCTAGCTGCTAATTCATTCCTCTCATCCATTCTCACTCTTACTACTTCATTCCTAACCCTATCCAACCGAGGTAAACAAACCATGTTCTTCAGATACTTCATCTTGAACACATTCTATTTCTGTCTGTCTGTCATTTTCAATCCCCACAACTCTGATACATACAGTTGGTTCAATCACTTTCTCACACAGAACTCTCTGCATTCATTCCTAACCCTCTTTTCTTTACCACTCCCTTCACCACCCCAGCACTTTACGTCCTTCATTCTCTCCTTGGTGTACTTCTGCTTCCACGCCATCATTTGCAGCAACTAAAGAATCCAAGTACTTAAACTGATCTAATTCCTCAAATAACTCTCCATTCAACATGACATTCAATGTAGTAACCCCCCATTTCTTGTGCACCTCATATCCTTACTCTTGTCCACATTTACTCGCAACTTCCTTCTCTCATATACCCTTCCAAACTCAATTACTAATCGACAAAGTTTCAACTAGTCTGCAACCAATACAATATCATCCACAAACAGCAACTGATTCACATCCTACTTATGATTACTTCATATATCAGTTTCAATCCTCGACCAACCACTCGAGCATTTACCTCTCCTACACCTCCATCAACAAAAAAATTCAACAACCCTGGTGACATCACACATTCCTGTCTCAATCTCATACTCAATGGAAACCACTCACTTCATTTCCTATCCTAACACACACTTTACTGTCTACATATAAAATCTTCACTGCTTGCAATAACCTTCCACTAATTCCATATAACCTCATCACATTTCACATCGCATCATAAACTTTATCCAGATCCATAAATGCAAAATAAACCTCCTGGCCTTTTACTAAATACTTCTTGCATATCTGCCTAACGATAAAAATCTGATCTGTCAATCCCCTGCCTCTTCCAAAGCCACTCTGCATCTCTAAGATTGCATCTTGCATCCTCTGTTTTATCCTTAATCCTATTCATGAACACTCTACCATACACTTTTCCAACCACACTCAATAAACTAATACCCATAGAGTTACAACACTCGTGCACATCTCCTTTACCTTTGTAATGTGGAATGATATATACACATACCAATTCACTGACACCATTGACATAATGAAACAAATTACAAATTCTTACCAACCATTTCAGCACAGTCACACCCCTTCCTTTAACATCTCAGCCATTGCACCATCCATACCAGGTATTTCTACTGCTCTTGTCTCAGCTAGTGCTTTCTTCGCTTCCTCTCTTATATCTCTCTTTCATTATCATCTCCCATCATTTGCACCTCAACACCTGCAAAAGCAATTATGTCAGCCTCCCATTCATCCTCAACATTCAGCAACCTTTCAAAATATTCAGCCCATCCCTGTCGCACCTTATCTCATTTCAGTAAACTTCCATTTTCAGCTGTCTCTGTCTCTCCACTCCTCCTTCCACCCTTCCCTACTCTCTTCACTTCTTTCCAAAACTTTTTCATATTCTCTTCATACAAACTACCTGATCCCAGACCCCACCTCCAATCAGCTGTCCTCTTTACCTCAGCCACCTTCTGTTTTACTTCCGCATTTTTCTCTAAATTTTTCTTACTTCTCTATACTGTTACTTTGCAGCCATTCTTCAAATACCCTCTATTTCTCTTCCACCTTCATCTTCACACTTTCATTTCACCAGTTGCTACCCTTCCTCATACTGCCTCCAACAAACCTCTTACTTCATCAATCACTAGCATGCCCAACAAAATTTTCTTTTACGAACTTCCACTCCTCTAGATCGGCAGTTTCTCTCACTTTCATGCTGTCATAAGCTACTTCCAACCTTTCTTGATATTCACTTTTCCTTCTGTTTTTTTTCAACTTTTCCACCTTCACTACACCCCTTTTACTAAACATCCCCTCCCCACATTCTACACCCCCATTCTTTTGTTAAAACCAATTTTGCTTCAACCAAAATATAATCTGACACACTGGTAGCCATACCCATACATGTGCACATCTTTCAATCTTCCAATCATCCTTCATGTTATCAACAAATATTCCATTAATGTTCTTTCTACTACTCTTATTCATGCATACTTATTTATATATCTCTTCTTGGAAAAACCATTACTTGCCCCCAGCTCTTGTTCAACACATATCTAGCTATCTCTCGCCGCTCTCATTTCCACCTGGTATGCCATACTTCCCAGTTACACCTTCTCGTCTCCACAACTACTCTCGCATTTGAGTCATCCAACGCAATTACATAATTTCTTTTACATAGCACTTCTACACACCTAGTTAACACATAACAGGAACCATTCCGCTCTTCACTTTTGTCACAACTTGACCCATACGTACTAACAAAGGCCCAACATTCCCTACCCAACCTAACCCTTACTCTAGATAACACTCCCTTCCATTCTACTACTTTACCTGTCATCCATTTACTCAGCAATAAAGTCACACACTCTCTTGCTCTTTCCCTTTATAGCCCAGGCACTCTACCTGTTACTTCACCAAGCATCACTGCATTCTTCCCTTTTACCTGTTTCTCACAAGGCCAGTACATATTCCAAAACATATTACCAGTCTCACATCTTTTACTCTCCATCGTACTTATATCCAGGCATATTTAAACACCCAACGCATCTCCGTTGTTGCTTTGCAGGAATGAATATACAGGAGAGACAATTCCCGGGTCCCTCATCCCATCCCTTTTAGTTGCCAGAGTGATATTCTAATAGATGTATATATATATATATATATATATATATATATATATATATACATATATATATATATGTATATATATATATACATGTATATATATATGAATATATATATATATATATATATATATATATATATATATATATGTATGCATATATACATATATATGTATGTGTGAGTATACATATATATACCTCATCATCATCAGCCATTACTGAACCACGACCTCAGACATATCCTTCCACTTGCATCTATTTATGGTCTCTTTGTGCTAATCCATGCCCGCAAACTTCCTTAGTCCATCGATCCATCATCTTCTCTCATTCCTCTGCATCTCTGGCAATCTCTAGGGACCCTTTTTTGTTATTTTTAATGTAAAGCTATTGTCTGTCATTCTCATGATATGTCCTGCCCAGGTCCATTTCTTTTCCTTACAAGTTGTTAGAATATCCTCTACTTTCGTTTGCTCTCATGTCCATGTTGCTCCTTTTCTGTCTCTTAGTGTTATTCCCATTATTATTCTTTCCATAGTTCTTTGAGCTTTAAATGCCTTATGTTCTAAGGATTTAGTAAGGCTCCAAGTTTCTGGTGCATAAGTTAATACTGGTAGGACGATCTCATTAAATAATTTCAATTTCAGAGAAAGTGGCATTTTACTTTACGTAATCTCCTTTTGTTTACAAAATGCTCTCCATCCCATACTTATCCTTCTTTTGATTTTGATCTCGTGTCCTGGGAAAAAACACTGTCTGTATTAAGTACGTATTTTCATTAACAATCTCTATAGGTTCGTCCATAACTCATATTTGTTGTCTCTCTGCATTTTCATTGAACATTATATTAGTTTTACTCATGTTAATTTTCAGTCCTACATTTCTGCTTTCTCTATTCGGATCATCTATTATCTTTCATATATACTTATACATATAAATGTACATATATATATATATATATATATATATATATATATATACAGTATATATATATATATATATATATATATATATATATATATATATATACTGCATATATATATGAATTATATATTTGTATATATCATTTGATATGCCTATGGTCCTTTCATTGGGATTTGCCAAAGCCTTGTAATTCAAGCCCAGGTGTACAGCAGCCAGTGTGTTTCCAGCTAGGATGTTAGCAATGGGATTCGGTTTACCAGGGATGTGTTGAATGCTACAGTAGTATTCAGAAATGGCAGAGAGATGTCGGTATTGATGGGCAGACCAGGCGTGAGACTATCAAGTGAAGGTATGCGCAAGGGGCATGTGGCCCATGCAAAAGACAAAGGAAGTACCCTCTAAGAAGTGGCAAATACATCACCACTACTTCATGGTCTTGGATATAGCAGCTGGATTTTGCCTTGGAAAGTTTTCTACTGAAGAAGGCGAAAAGGCTAGGCAATCCGTTGATCTTTTGTTCCAGTACTGCCCTGACAGTGGCATCATTGGTATAGATGGAGAGTTGGAGGATTGCAGTTGGCACGAAAAAAAAGGTGATAGTAATAGCATTTGGTAGAGCTTTCTTTGCATTGGCGAAGGCTTCCTCCTGAATGGGGTCCCACGTCATGTTTCTTGGCTTCCCATTGAGGGAGTTGAGGGGGAGGGGTGACAATAGTTATAGTAATGGCTGGAAAAAAACAGTTATAGTAATTCACCATGCCCAAGAACTCCTACAGTGCTTTGACAGTCAAGTGAATTTGGGAATTTTTGTATTGCTTATACCATCTTAGGGAGGCGACGGATGCCCTCAGGAGTGATGCGATGACACAAGAATACCACATCCTTGGCACCAAAGGTACACTTGTTGTACCTGATTACAAGGTTGTTCTGCTGCAAGAGGTCGAGGACAATACTTCTGTGACGTAGATGATCCTCTTAGCAATCAACTATGTAACATACACAGAAGGAGAGATCTCCCTAGATGCCATCCATGAGTCATTGAAGTGTGGGCCTTTCATTATGAAGCCCATAGCAGGAGAAATTGAAAGGGATGATGATGGCATTCTTAGGGATGACTTCTGGGTACATAGGCACGTGATAATACCTGTTCACGAGGTCAAGGGTCGAACTTACTTTACTACTGGAAAAGTAAGCAGTGATGTCGGCAATGTTGGGGAGAGGGTAATGGTTTTATTCTATCTGCAGGGTAAGATGTCTGTAATCCTGTCAAGGGCATAGAGATCCTTCCTTATTCAAGATAATGTGCTGGAGCTACGATCATGGGTTTGAGACCTTTTAGCAAAGTCACATTTCTTCCATTTTGGCCAATGTGGGTTTAGCAAATGCCAAATGATCTGATGACAAACGTTCAAATTTTGCAAAAACTCGGGGCCCGTTCTCTTGACATGGTGATTGATACCATGCTTGGCAGGATCCGTGGGCATCTGTCAGTTCTGGGCAGGAGTCTTTTGGATATAAAGGTGTCTGTGGGCATGCTGATGTGGGGAGTAAAGTCAGGAATAGGGGATAAAGGTGTGGATGAGTATGAGGTGGCATTGATTAAGCATTGATGTACGACGTCAATCAGGAGGTGGAAATGGGTGAGGAAATCTGTACTGAGAGGTAGTGTAACGTTACGTCAGGGACGATGAAATAACACCGGTACTTAGCACCCCCAAACACCAATGTTTAAGTCTTGTAACCATGGGTGGGGATAACAGATCTGTTGGTGACTATCAGGCCAACATCAGCAGTCTTGGAATGTCAAGTTCGTGCCTTCAAGAAAGAATGTGGCAGAAGGGAAAGTCAGCTACCAGATTCTACCAGAAATCACACATTAGATCCTGAATCATGCATAAAGAAGGGATTAGTTAATAGGATGGCTACCATTACATGTGATGGCCTACTTACACGTTTTATAACCATTGACATCCAGTAGCACATTTCTTAGCAGCAGCCCCGAATCTGGAGTGGTAGCGGTACAGCTGAGGGAGAGGGACTTGTTGAGAGCGTTGGTTTGGGCGTGGGCATGGGGGTCCTTAGGTTGATGGTAGGTGGCTTCTTAGCTGCCCAGACTTGTCACAAAGTGGGCGTCGATTCCTATAACATTCACCTCTGCTTCAGTTATTGTTGTATGCTTGCCCTTTTCGTCAGGAGTGGAGTTGCTGATGGAGTTCTTGACTATGTGGAAGTGGCTAACCATAATGGCGTCAACTCTAGTCGTCAGGTCCTTAATGGGAAAGGTGCTAACAAACGATCCATTGGGATTTTGGAGTTATGCGCTTGAGGCAATGCATTTTCATTGAACCCTGTTGCACGTGGCAAGATAATCTTTTAGATAGATGCATCGACGTCATCCCGATGTAGGTACCAGGACATCCCTGAATGGGGCATTTATATCAGTATATGACGGTGGTCTTCTTTAAGTCATCTTGCAGTGAAGGATTAGGGTTGTTCTTCATTATTAGGTCTCTCGTTTTTGCCAATTAATAATATGTTATCAGGTTGACTTTGGTCTTATCTGCAGTGGCAAAGGTTTTGTTTTATACTATATTTTGCATACCCTTTCCTTATATTATATTTCGGATACCCTTTTCGTCATCTTAAGTAGTTCGAGTTCATTAGGCCTTTATAGTAAAGGTTTTTTTTGTTGGGGTGTCAGCATTATCAGGACTTTCGTTCTTGATCTACTTGTTAAAGTTTCTATTTGAAAAACCATTATTTACTAGGACTTTAGGAATTCTGTCAATTTCTCCATGGGTATCTTTCCATGAAGAGCAGTGAGAAATGGATCTCCGAACAAAAGCTCTAATGCCGGCAGTTTTGTACCTAGTGGAGCACTCGCTGTCCCCATTCAGAAATAGGCCAAGGTTCGTGGGTTTGATATACACGGAGGTGTTGAAGCCAGTGTTACTTGTCTCCACAAGGCCGTTAAGGAAGGGGAGACGTCTTTGGAGGCATTGCTCGAGGGTGAACTTGTGGTAGCTGCTTTCCTCGAATCTGCGTCGAAGTTCTATGCACTCCTCATTGGTTGCTTTTACAAAAGTGTCGATTATCTGGATTGATAATATTTCGTTAACGCTGTATGACTTAAAATTTTAGGTGTGAATCATGATAGCGAATTTACTTTTGAGAAACATATTTGGTCTGACATTTCTCCAATTGCACAAAAAAATTGTCTTTCAAGATTTTTTTTGTGACCAGTCTTTTCTGAATAAGTGTTTTGATTCAGCTGCTGAATCTCATCTTAATTTGTTGGACAGGAACTTATGGTTTATTAAATTTCTTATTTCTGGTTTAGCTATCAATCTCTGTCTATCGTTCAGTTACTTCATTATGCATGTTGCATAAGATTTTTTCATAATTATAACCAACCTTTGCATTCAGATCTTCCCAGATCTTCCTGTTTGTAAAGATGATTTTTATAGTCATGCCTTCTCCATTATACGGCTCAATACTACACAGTATTTTAGAAGCTTTATTCATGCTGTGACCAAGTTGTGGAATGATCTTCCTAATCAGGTAGTTGAATCAGTGGAACTTCAGAAGTTCAAACTTGCAGCTATTGTTTTTACGTTGAGCATGCTGACATAAGGTTCTTTCTATAGTTTATATATAAAAGATCTATTTTGTTGTTGTCACTGTTCTTAATGTGTTTTGTTTTAATTGTTCATTACATCACTGGGCTATTTTTCCATGTTGGAGCCCTTGGGCTTGTAGTATCCTGACTGCTTTTCCAACTAGAGTTGTAGTTTAACTAGTAAAAATAGTTAAACTAAGAAGTTTAGTTCATAAAATGTTATCTTACGGCTGTAAAATTCTAAATTGGTTGAAAGGAAGGACAAATTGGCCCACTGAAATGGCATGGTCTAGATATGTTGTGATTTTTCCGAATGGTTTTGGGTAATAAAGACAAAACACATGTTGGAATAAAACACTAAAAAAATCGCAATATATATATATATATATATATATATATATATATATATATATATATATATATGTATAATATTATAGTCTCTCTCTCTCTCTCTCTCTCTCTCTCTCTCTCTCTCTCTCTCTCTCTCTCTCTCTGTCAACGTTAGTAAAGCCTAACAAATTTCCTCTAAAAGAAATATCAAAAGAAAAATTATATATCGTTTTAATTAATGCCTTGAGGCTTCAAATGCTTCTCGAAATGTTACTAATTCCGTGTACGTATATATTTTCTCTATTAGTAACCAATAAAGAAGCAAAACAAATATCCTTGTGATTGGATAACAGAGTTTCGGATGAAAGTCTGTCCGTTTTCTTTAGTTATCGCTATTCATATCCGGATTAATTACATTTTCTTTTAAGACAATATTTATGTTTCAGAGAAAATGGTATTGATATTTATGGGTAACTCTACAATTTTAGAACGTCTGCGAAATTAAAATTCTAGAGATTTTCAGTATTTCTAAGTAACATTCTGCTATCCTTGATAGTGGAATATTTATAAACAACAATACATTTTACATACAGTAATAGTTTACTGTAATACTAGAGTAATTATGTATACATACAGGTATATATATATATATATATATATATATATATATATGTATATATATATATATATATATATATATATATATATATATATATATATATTTATATATGTATATATATATATATATATATATATATATATATATATATATATATATATATATATATATATGTATATATATATATATATATATATATATATATATATATATATATATATATATATATATATAAACAGCTGTGTGTATGCATGTTTGTATGTATGAATGTGTAGATCTGACAGGAAGTCATGTTTACTAGTAATATGAACCAGTAAATGATGATGATGATGATGATAATAATAATAATAATAATGATAATAATAATAATAATAACATTGAATATTGCAGTACAAAACGTAATTAATTTTCGAAATAACCTTTGTCATGCTGTATACAAATTGACTTAAACTAATGTCAATTTTATAATTGGAAATGTTGATTTATTACATTCTTTAGCATAAGAATAGGTACATATACGTCCATACATGCTTGTACATATATACATACATTTATGCTTATGCAGACATATACATAGAGGCTTTCATCTCCTTTGATAGTGGAAGAATTAAAAATCAAATTGACATCATTGTAGCTAAGAAGTCTCTATAAGTGAGTTATTTTACCAACTTTTTGTTCATATTTCGTTATCATGTTATATTATTATCATTATTATTACTTCCTAAGCTACAACCTTAGTTGGAAAAGCAGGATGCTATAAGCCCAGGGGCCCCAACAGGGAAAATAGTCCAGTGAGGAAAGGAAACAAGGAAAAATAAAATATTTTAAGAACTAACATTAAAATAAATATTTCCTCTATAAACTGAAAATTTTTAACAAAAAAAAAAACGGAAGATAAATTAGATAGAGTAGTGTGCCCGAGCAAGAGATCTCTAACCCAAGACAGTGGAAGACCATGGTACAGAGGCTATGTCACTACCCAAAACCAGAGAACAAAGGTTTGATTTTGGAGTTATTCCTTCCGAATGTGCTGTAATATCTGGTTTTTTTTTTTTTTTTTTTTTTTGCACTGTTTCCCGTTTTGGGCGGCGGCCTTTACCTTACCTCGTATTTTGCAAAATTTCACTATACCTGCCACACGCTAAGTTGGCGGTGATGGTCCGCCCACTTCGTTAGTTCGAGTCCTTTCTTGTATATTCACAGAAAATAGTATGATATGATAGAATCATCTTTCTATTACCTTATTAAGTCGTCATCATTGCAGGACTAGAGTTAGAAATATTTTCATATCATTAAAGTGCTACTTGGAGTAGGAAAACCACAAAGATAATAAACCTTTGTCGAATGTAAGCGATGCTTTATTTCGGAGCATTATGTTATATATGTATTGAATAAATCAAAAAATACAATCCAAGTTTCATGATAACTTATATGCATTGGATTGCATACCTTTGAATATGCCGTATAATTATATGAATCATAAAACACCTCGAAATATGCATGTTGCAAGAGGGGAGGAGGAGTATCGAGAGAAACAGCCGCTCAGCGATCAGCTGATTTTGACAGCTCTCTCACCTTAGACAACTCGACTGATTTAGTCATTGTTGCCATTTCTATCATTTGCGACTTCTGAAAATGAATTTATGAAATCAATACGACTTTCTTGACCTAGGGGCTAGCGAGTACATCTCTCCACGCTTGTGTTGTTGCTTTATCAGCTGAATGGAACGAACAGATATTCCTGTTGCAACAGCAGTCCTCTTTATAATATCATCTTCGGCTTCCTTATCGTATTTCTCACGAAGATAATTGCAGACCTTAATGACGACGGTTCTTGTCTGGCTCGTTATCCGTCCCATACGATTTGTGTTTTTTTTAAGCAATCCTCCATTATAATAGTTACTCCTTTATACTTCAGTGTATGTATAGTATATCGCGGAATGGTTACTGAGCTGACAGCCGTTTTCTCTTTATTCAATGGTAGCTTGGTTAACAAACTGCGTTTGAAATTCCCTCCAATTACAGTAACTGGCTATTAGTGACCATTCTGCCTCCCTAGATAAGGCGCATGATTTCTAAGCATTATGTTATTTGGACACGTGGACTACTATATTCATACTATATAGCATCTCCGTATCTAAATGACATTTACAATATGTATGATTTTGACCAATTTCTTATATATTTACGAAATATTGAAGATAATTGAATCACATTTCATTCAAAATCGCGTAAAATCCTTAACTTTGATTATTTGAATTATACTTTAGTCATAGTTTTCTCAAAGTTCTCTAAACGTTTTCATCGTTTAACATGCGTTTTCATTGTCTTTCACGAGTATAATTAACTTCTACAGTAAAAACAACCTGAATCAGTACTTGCAAGCGCCTGCAACACACCCAGATGAATAGCCACACGAATAGTTGCTGTAATCCAATTACCACCTTCGCTTAGTAAGGGGCGGGGCATCACCGCCAACTTAGCGTGTGGCAGGTATAGCCTATTGTATTTTTTATCCATTAAATACGGGACGACTGGTCACCCTGTTCTATACCTACAATGGAACACAAAAGTAATCATAAGGGGAATATGAATTATTAATTACCTACCTAAATCTACAGCTAATTGCCACTATGAAACCACCAGCTACCAATTGGGATACTACCGTCAGAGAGTTATTGGTCCTTTGACTGGCCAGACAGTACTACAGTGGATCCCTTATTCTGGTTATGGCTCATTATTCCTTTGCCTGCACATACACCGAATAATCTGGCTTATTCTTTCCACATTCTCCTCTGTCCGCATATACCTGACAACACGGAGATTACCAAACAATTCTTCGCTCAAGGGGTTAATTACTGTGATGTAATAGTTCAGTGGCTACTTCCCTCGTGGTAAAGGTAGAACATACTCTTTAGCTATAGTAAGCAGCTCTTCTAAGAGAAGGACACTCCAAAACCAAACCATTGTTCTTTTATCTTGGGTAGTTCCATAACCTCTGTACCATGGTCTTCTTCCACCGTATTAATAGGGTTCTCTTGCTTGAGGGTTCACTCGGGCACATGATTCTATCTTAATTCTCTTCCTCTTATTTTTCTAAGTTTTTGTAGTCTATATGTGAAAGATTTAATTTAATGTTACTGTTCTTAGAATATTTAATTTTAACTGTTCATTACTTCTCTTCTACTTTATTTTTTTTTTATTTCCTTTCCTCACTGGGCTAATTTTCCCTGTTGTAGCCCTTGGGTTTATAGCATCCTGCTTTCCCAAATAGGGTTTTAGCTCAGCTAGAAATAGTAATGATAATAACAGAAAAATAATTTTGCTACAGGCCATAAGCAAGTCATAAGAAGGTACTCACAGGTCTGGTAATTGTTTGGACCTCATATACACTGACTCCCCTAGCGTTGTATTAAGGTTGGTTTTATTAATTTTATTATTAATAAAGACTGAGCAGCCTGCAGTGTCATATTATTATCATTAAATACTAAGCTGCACCCTAGTTGGAAAAGCAGGATGCTATAAGCCCAGGGGCCCCAACAGGGAAAATAGCCCAGTGAGGAAAGGAAACAAGGAAAAATAGAATATTTTAAGAACAGTAACAATATTAAAATAAATATTTCACATATAAACTAAAAAAACTTTAACAAAATAAGAGGAAAGGAAATTAGATAGAATAGTGTGCCCGAGTGTACCCTCAAGCAAGAGAACTCTAACCCAAGACAGTGGAAGACCATGGTACAGAGGCTATGGCACTACCCAAGACTAGAGAACAATGGTTTGATTTTGAAGTGTTCTTCTCCTAGAAGAGCTTTCTTACCATTTCTAAAGAATCTCTTCTACCCTTACCAAGCGGAAAGTAGCAACTGAAGAGTTAGTGCTGTAGTTAACCCCTTAGGTGAAGAAGAATTGTTTGGTAATCTCAGTGTTGTCAGGTGTATGAGGACAGACGAGAATATGTAAAGAATAGGCCAGACTATTCGGTGTCCGTGTAGGAAAAGGGAAAGAACCGTAACCAGAGAGAATGTAGTACTGTTTGGCCAGTCAAAGGACTCCATAACATTCTAGCGGTAGTATCTCAACGGGTGGCTGGTGCCCTGGCCAGCCTACTACCTACTATCTTACTCTTGTAAGATGTATGTAAAATCTCAAACTGACTGTAATGTCATCTATTGAACTTGAATTGGTCACAATTGTATAATAGTGTAGAGCCTGTTGTTCTTTTGAATGAGAATCTGTTTGATAGGCGCATCCATTCTCGTGTGAAACCGAGTGAAACCCAAACCCTGATTCAGTGATGATTGTAAACGTGCCTATTTGGAGAAGCATAAGACCTATCATCTTTGGAAGGGTAACAGATCAGATTTGACTTGGAATAACTATACCCAGCTTGAAAATTTTGCTCAGAGAGTTTATTCTTCAATTGAACCTTAATACAATTTAACCATAAAACAAACCCTTTCTTGTACAACCCAGGAACATACGTGGTGGACTACCCTTAAATCTGCACTCTTTGGTGTAGATGGAACAGCTCCTCCTTTACTTAAACCAGAGGGCTCTGTCACTCAGTATCCAAAGGAAAAGGCAGCCCTTTCGGCTGATGTTTTTGACAGTAAACAGAGTAATGAAAAACTTGATCTTCCTCATTCCTGTTTTCCTGAGGCTAAATTAATTATTTTAGCTTTTCGATCTCGTGAAATTAAAACTCTCTTGATGGACCTTGATGCTTATGGAGGAGTAGACCTAAATTATTTTTTTTTCTTAGCTCCAAAGTTATCTGTTATTCACACCAAGTCAGCAAGAAGAGGTTCTTTTAGCACTTGTTAGAGAATAGGTAATGTTACTCCATTGTGTATGTGTTTGTGGCAGCTCAACTCCAGCTGATTACCGCCCATTTTCCATAACTCATGTTATCTAAAAAAGAAAAAAAAAATAACGCCTTTTGAAAAAAAGTTTAAATGGGTTTGCTGATGGTAATTATCTGTTCTCTAGTTTGCTATTTGTCTTTCGTAAAGGCCTTGGAGCATAAGATTCCTTTCTCATAATCAATGATGTACAGAAATCCCTTGATTGTGGTCAGGAAGTTCGTATGATTGGCCTTGATTTTAGTGCTGCTTTTAACCGAGTTAATCATGAGGCCCTTGTTTTCAAACTCAAACAGTTGGGAGTAGGTAGGTCATTTCTCAGCATTATTATTGATTTTTTAAGTAAAAGATCTCAAAGAGTTGTTATTGATGGTCACCATAGTGAGTATAGGAATGTAGATATCTGGTGTTCCACAGGGTAGTGTTCTTGGCCCATTACTTTACATACTATATGAACATGACAAGTGATTTGGCCTAGAAAACAAACCTGTTGCATAAGCAGATGATGCTACTCTCTTTGCCTAAAACCCATCTCCTGAATGGATGCTGAACCCCTTAATAGAGATCTAGCTAGAATTGGTGCATGGTGCAAATTATGGGCCATGAAGCTGAATCCTGATAAAACTCAAAGTATAATTTTAAGTAGGTTAAGGACAGTGGCTCCTCAACATCCTGATCTCGGCATTGATAACGTTTATTTAACTTTATATGATTCTTTGAAAATTTTAGGTGTGATTCTCGACAGCAAAATTTACTTTTGAGAAACACTTTAGGTCTGTGTCTTCTTCAATTACACAAAAAAACTGCCTTATTAAGAAAGTCTTTCAAGATTTTTGGCGATCAATCTATTCTGAAGAAGTGTTTTAATACTTTCATTTTTCCTTATTGGTCTCCTGTCTGGTCTTCAGCTGCTGATTCTCATCTTAATTTGTTGGACAGAAACTTGTGGTCTATTAGATTTCTTATTTTTGATGTAGATATTAATATCTGTCACAGTCGTTCAATTAGTTCATTATGCATGTTGCATAGGATTTTTCATAATTCTGACCATCCTATGCATACAGACTTTCGCAGTTTGTACCATCCTCTACGTAGGGCTAGGTATGCAGTTCATTATAACAATCATGCGTCCTCCATCATCAGGCTCAATATTACATAGTATTCTAGAAGTTTTATTCCAGCTGTGACCAAGTTGTGGAATGATCTTCCCAATCAGGTTGTTGAATCGGTGGAACTTCAGACGTTTAAACTAGCAGTGAATGTTTTTATGTTGAACAGGCTGACATAAGTTTCTCTTCATAGTTTATACATAACAAATCTTTTTTCAATATTGTTACTGTTCTGAAAATATTTTATATTAATTATTAATTACTTCTCATGTAGTTTATCAATTTCTTTATTTCCTTTCCTCACTGGGCTATTGTCTTCTGTTGGCTCCTTGGGCTTATAGCATCCTGCTTTTCCAACCAGGGTTCTCGCTTTGCTATTATTATTATTATTATTATTATTATTATTATTATTATTATTGTTATTATTATTATTATTATTATTATTATTATTAGATAAGCTGCAACCTTAGTTGGAAAAGTCTGATGCTATAAGCCCAAGGGCGCCAACAGAGAAAGATAACTCAGTGAGGAAAGGAAATAATGAAGTAAATAAACTACTCTAAATGAGAAGTAATGAATAAATAAAATATTATAAGAACAATAACAACATTAAAATACATTTCATATATGCACTATGAAGAGAGACTTATGTCAGCCTGTTCAACAACAAAGATTCACCGCATGTTTGAACTTTTGAAGTTTCACCAATTCATCTGACCGATTAGGAAGATCATTCCAAAATCTGGTCACAGCAGGAATAGAACTTCTATAATAATAATAATAATAATAATAATAATAATAATAATAATAATAATAATAATAATAATAATAATAATAATAATAATAATAATAATAATAATAATAATAATAATGTCATACTCTCTCTCTCTCTTCTCTCTCTCTCTCTCTCTCTCTCTCTCTCTCTCTCTCTCTCTCTCTCTCTCTCTCTCACACAACGTAAGTAAAGACATCATGCAATTTGCTCTAATCGAAATGTTATAAAAAAGATTGTGTATGGGTTCTAGTAACGCTGAAAAGCCTCCATTGCTGCCCGAAATTTTACTAATCTCATATATGTATATATATTCTCTTTATTAGTAAGCAATAAAGAAAGAAAATATAACTGCGTTACTGGACAAAAAAGTTAAGAAGCTGGAAATCGTAAAGTGGCGTTTCTGTTTAGTTACTCCTATTTTTTCTTGATGAGCTACGTTTTCTTTGAAGTTAGACCTTCACTGTAAAGAAAATGGTATTGATTTTTAAGGGCAACTCTTCTATTTTTCGACGTCCCCGAAATTAAAATGCAAGAGACTCGAAGTATTTCTGAGAAACATTACGTTATCAGTGTTAGTTAACTAGATATTAAAGCAACACAAGTTATGAATTGGTAATTCTGTGCGAAAAAATGTAGATCTATGCCATAATAGTCAAATTGTTTACTTGATCCTTTAGCTAATTATTGGAAAGTGCTAGGTGTTATAGCAGAGTACTAAAGATTCCAGTGCACTGCACGGAATCACCGAGAAACTACAAGAAATTAGCTTCAACTCCTGGAAATTATGGACAATTTCATGAAATTACCAATAAATAGCCTATGTAAGATTACCAACTACGAGAAATTACTGTTAAATGCGGAATATGACCAATAACTTTGGGTAATAATAGACAATCATTTGTTGCCAAATAACATTATATACCAGCCAACTGAATAAAATTACCGAAAATAGGTTTACAAGCAACTACGGTGTACACCAGGATAGGCCTATTATTGAAAATTCCATAAAGTTACCATCAAAACATACAGGAAATTAATTTACATTGCAGTAAGAAAAAATACAAATTTATTAGCAATACATAATATCAACTACAAAATATTACAGAGAGCTACAGGAAATCACAAACAGTTGCTTGAAATCACCAACAAGCAGAGGAATGAACAATAGCTATATAGAGGATATGGTAGGTAGCAAGCTATGAAGGATAACCACAGGAGATAACCGGCAACTTGATAATACGAGTGCCAACTACAGGTTTTGACTGAAAACTACAGAATGAAAGAAAACTGCAGTATATCTAAAGGTTATGACAAGCAACTACAGGATAGCTACAGGATATATCAGCAACTACAGGATGTAATTAACAAGAACAGAATATTACAACTGACGGAAGAGTATGGTTGAAAACTACAGAACACAGCCAGCAACTACAGAACATAACTGGTAACTAGAACATGATCAGGAACTACAGAACATGATTGGCATCTACAGAACATAACTGGAAACCCCAGAACATAACTGGTAACTATAGAACATGATCAGGAACTACAGAACATGACTGGCAACTACAGAACATAACTGGTAATTAGAACATGACCAGGAATTACAGAACATGACGGGCAAACAGAATATAACTGGCAACTACAGAACATAACTGACAACTGCAAAACATAACTGGTAACTAGAACTTGACCAGGAACTACACAACATGACTGGCAATTACAGAACATGACCTGCAAATACAAAATATAACTGGTAACTGTAGAAAATTACCAGGAACTACAGAACGCGACTGGCAACTACGGAACATAACTGGCAACTGCATAAAACAATTGGCAACTGTAGAACATGACCAGGAACTACAGAATATGACCGTCAACTACAGAACATAAATGGCAGCTACAGATTATAACTGATAAATGTAGAACATAACTGGTAACAACAGAACATGACTAGCAACATCAAGACATAACCTAGATTAATTCATTAAACCATACATGAAAATATCGGCAGCTACAAGAAATTACAGATGGCTACAGGAAGTTACTAACAATTGCTCGAAATTACCACCACTGGATATTGCAGAAGGCAATATGAAATAACATTAGCTATCTACTGGATATGATAGGCAATTGCAGGATAACTACACGATATAACCAGCATCTTCATACTATGAGGGCCAGCTACCGTTTTTGACTGACCACTATAGTATATGATAGGAAACTACAATATAACTAAAGAATAGGATATGACAAGCAGCTACAGGACATAGCCAGCAATTACAGGATATTATCAACTACTACAAGATATTACAAACAACAACAGGATATGGATGTGAACTACAGAACATGACCAGCAACTGTAAATCATATTGGCAATTACAGTCAATTTTTTTTTAGTGAGGCAGATTTGCACCGACTCGCAGGGGTGCCCTTTTACCTCGGAAAGGTTTCCTAATAGCTGATTGGTCAGAAGTGTTTTTGTTCGAATACTTCCGACCAATCAGCTATCAGGAAACTTTTCCGAGCTAAAAGGGCACCCATATGAGTCGGCGTAAGTCTGCCTCACTAAAAAAAATTGACTATACAAAGAAGAATAAGCACCGATGAGAGACAGTATAATGCCAGCGACGATGAAATTTCACTAGTATTTAGCTCCCCCAAACGACACTGGGAACATTTAGTAACTGTGGATGGCCACCAGGTGAACATCAGCAGTCTTGGAATAAAAGGGTCACGCCATTAGGAGGGAATGTGGGAGATGGGAAAGGCAGGTGCCAATGTCAACCAGAAATCGTACATTAGATCCTGAATCATGCATAGGAAGAAATTACTAAATGGGGAAGCCACCCCTACATGCAAAGGCCTACTTACACTTCTTTTTTCCTTGCCATCTGGGGGCTACGTTTCTTAGCAACAGCCCCGAATCTGGAGTGGTAGTAGCAAAACTCATGATGAATGGTCTCATTCAGTGGCTGTTGAGGGCATCGGTTAGGGTACAGACATGGGGGTCCATAGGTGGGTGGTAGGTGGCTTCTTTGCGGTCCAGGCTTGTCATGACTTGGGCGTCGATGTTGTGTAATATTTACCTCTGCTTCAGTTCGTGTTTTATAGTTGCCCCTTCGTCAGGAATGGAGTTGTTGATGGAGTTCTTGATGATTTGGAAGTGGCAGTTCATAATGGTGTCAACTCTAGTCATCAGCTCCTTAATGGGCAAGGTGTCAAAATTGGGAAGGGCTTCTTGCACTGGTTCCATCATGCATTATGTAGGTTCACTTTATGAGGGGAATCGTCTGTATCAGGCTGAAAATGAGCAATAGCAGTATTTACCCTTTCCCCGAGGGCCGTTGACGCCTTTTAATCCCCCAACATTTGTTGACAGCAGAAAAATTTTGGCTGCACGGGCAGCTGGTAACGATGGGTACTGCTCCAGAAGGAATGATTCAAGGGCATTGTACTGTAGGAGGGTGTTGCTTTGGTTACAAAACCAGTCGGAGATATCTGGGACAGTGCTGTTGAGGATCACAGCAAGGACGCAGTCAGATTTGGTGCCTGAGCGGGTCAAGCCCTTGATGCGGAGCTAAATCTCAGTGCTCTGAAACCAGCTTAATGCTGGCAAAGGACGGGGACCCTTACTGTGGTAGCGTGGACAGATGATTCTGGGTCGGTGGTGATGCTTTAGTGAGGTCGGAGGTGGGCTAAATATTCGAATCACTCCGTTGGTTACCATTTTGACAGGAGTGGAAGAAGTGTTAATATAAAGGCAGCTCCTGAACAACTATATTTAGAGACAACAAAGATATTTATTGGCCTCCAAGAGGTCACATAAGGGTGGCAGTCAAGGGTTTTTGTCAATAAGGTTAGTTAACGAATAGTTAACATGACAACAGAATTATATTAGAGTTGAAATTACCTTGTTGTATTCAATTGTTTTTTTTTTTATGTGAAGTCTGATAATTAAAGAAAACGTATATAGGGCATTCTTTCATCATTTGTATGTTCGTTGCTTGCAACATGTACATTACAGGTTAATAAGGAATCAGACCTTTTGCTTTATTATGATGATGATGATGATGATGATGATTATTATTATTATTATTATTCAACCATGCTGAGCTTTTTAACTCTTTCAGAACTGGAAGAAAGGATACATTTCGTTCGACTCCACCCACCTACGTTTTGATCTATATGTTTCTGCATAAACCACATGAAAACAAAACAATTCTTCTCAAATTACTGTAAGTATGATAATTTTCCAAGTTGTTTGCTCTTGTTTTCCGTGAGAAAATGAGTAGCTCTCGTTATATTCGTTTGTTTCTTTCCCCTTTACTTGACTCCTCCTCATTGTGCGATATGACAACATTCACCTTACATGTGAAGTACCCCCCCCCCCCCACTGAGCACGGTGCTCCAATGAGAACTTCGTAGCTCTAATAAATGCATTACTATTGGCTACTGGTTTTGGGGAATTTTCAAATGATGAGTTGTAAGACAAGGACCTGTTTAAGAATGAGTTGTACTTGCCCATTTCTATTTGATTAAGCCTCCTCCTATATTGCCCAATCAGATTCTAGATATATATTAATCACCATTTTTCATTTGGTTTTCATGAAAGTCTTTAAAAAGGCATTTTGGCAGTTCATTTCAAATAAGAAAAAAAAAATAAAATCCTGTTTTCAGTCATGAGTCTCATGACTGACAATTATGGGGGTTGTAAACTGATCCAGTTCAACACTGAGTCTTATTTTATGTAATAATTCAGAAACTTTGAAAAGTTTATGTAACTATGACGTTCTAACAAGAGATATTAAGTATCCTAAATATTTAATGTTAAACCTTGCAGTTCATGTTCTGGTCGACATTACTGGCATTATCACACTGATGTTTGTAAGCCTGAAACATTTATGCATCGTAATTTAGGACTTCCCCAACTACTAATTATTCCTTTGTTATTGCTATTCTTCTCCCAGAAACATAAAACTCAAACTAATAAGGTAAGACAATAGGGGATCCTAGATTAACTTAGTAATTCTAAAACATATTATGGCAACTTAAATTGTAACCCGAACGGCTGGCATGCACAGCACATAAAAACAGAGGAGCATTGAGATTATGTTTATATGCAAGCAAAGCAGCCCATGGCAGAGCATAAACTATTAGAGGGATAGTATGTTAATTATAGGTAGTTATGACACTTTAATAGTGGCCTACATGGCTGGCGTATGCAACACCTGTATGTTTTGCTTGCAAGAACAGAGGAGCAGCGAGATGATGTTTATTTGTGAGAGAAGAGCCACGGCTGAGTGCATACCATTAGAGTGACGTAATGAGAATTATAGGAATTTATATTTCAATAGTGACCCATGCTGCTGGCGTGCGCAGCGCATATATTTTCTGCTCACCAGAACAGAGGAGCAGTGAAATTTTTTATTTGTGAATGAAGCTAGCCACAGCAGAGCAAAACACATTAGAGGAACAGCAAATCACAATGCTTGTGATCTGACCATGTTAAGATTAGAAAACGGGGCTTGGGTAAAAACAGTACTCTAGAGAAAACAGTGCTTAAGAGAGGTACCTTTGCTATAGACATTTTGTAGTTGTTTCACCCTTTTATATTTTTTTCTTGAGAAAACATTCTTTCTGTTAGTTTTCTTTTTGTTTTGCTGGATTCTGCTGTTATTATCTTCCGTAGACTGCTAGTTTTCATTTTGTTACACCAAAAACCCTGATTCCCGCCTGGGGAACCCCAGTTACTGTTGGAGTATGTAAAGTAGTAGAGATAGTTTTGCAGAAGATAGCTATAGGAAAAATTATGAAACAAGAAAGCTTACAGAAAAATGTTTTTTCATGCAAAAATGACTGGGTGGAGTCTGCGAAATCTTATCGAATGGGTTACCTGGCCCTTTACATAGCTTTATTTACGGAACCAAAGTATATTAAACCTTGCCCCAATAAAAGAAAGTGTTTTAATGTTAGGAAAATTAATTAAAAAAGAATATCTTATTTGTTTAAGATTCTAACTTGGTTGTAGAAGTCACTAATTGACCCACTGTAATGGCAATTTTTTTTAAAGTAATATAGACAAGAAACATTTCTATATGTTGGAATAACACACGAAAAATAATCATACTCTCTCTCTCTCTCTCTCTCTCTCTCTCTCTCTCTCTCTCTCTCTCTCTCTCTCTCTCTCTCTCTCTCTCTCTCTCTCTCTCTCTCTCTCTCTCTCTCTATATATATATAGATATATATATAAATAAATATATATATGTATATATATGTATATATATACATATATATATATATATATATATATATATATATATGTATATATATATATATATATATATATATATATATATATATATATATATATTATATATATATAGGTGCCATGTCCTCGACGTGGGCTGTCAATTGCCTCCACCTGGTCCAGATGTCACATTCTCATTTACATCTTCCAGTAGGCTTGTCCAAAAACTTTTTCTTTTGCCTGCCTCTTCTTGTCCCCTCTATTTTTCCCGTAAGGCGCAAAATTTCGATCTTTTCTCCTCTTATTACATGTCCCAGAAATTCCATCTGCCTCCTCCATATCACTTTTAGAAGTGATCTCTTCTGATTCACTCTTCTCTATACCTCTTCATTTGTTACTCTTTCAATTCATGGAATCTTCAACGTTTTTTTTTAACACCATAATTCAGCTGCATTTATTTTATCATTGTTTTCAAGTTCTTGTTTAATGTTCACGTCTGTGAGCCATGAGTAAGAGTTCCTGCGTTATCATACTACCTAGATATACAAAGGCATTTGTTTGTTTTATGGTTTCTTCATCCATTACAATGTTGCAAATTAGATGTTCCAGGTTTTTTATGCTACTACCACTTCTGTGTTCTTTATATTCAGTTTTAGTCAGATATCCTCACTCTCGCTTTTTTAATATGTCAAGAAGTGTTTGCAGTTTCTCTTCTGAATCAGCTATTATCACAGTGTCATCTGCAAATCTAATGTTATTTATATTTTCTCCTCCAACTCTTATTCCTTCCATTCCTGCTATACTCATTATGATTTCTCCATATATAGAGAATAGGTCTAATGACATTACACATCATTG
>NC_090760.1:74476328-74483828 GCF_036898095.1 Palaemon carinicauda
GAAAAGGTCTCAGACATGCCCTTCCTCTTGCATCTGTTTATGGTCTATCAGAAAATTTTCTTAGCTCGTCAATCCATCGTCTTCTTTTCCTTCCTCTTCTTCGTTTTGAATCTCTAGGCACCCATTCTTTTATTATTTTTGTCCATTCATTATCTGTCCATTTCCATTTCTTTTTCTTTTATGTTCTTTAGTTTGCTCTCGTATCCATGTTACTCCTTTTCTGTCTCTTAATGTTATTCCCATCATTATTCTTTCCATAGTTCTTTGAGTTGTCTTTAGCTTATGTTATAAAGTATAAGTAAGGCTCCAAGTTTCCGATGCATAAGTTAATACTTTTAAGACCATCTGATTAAATACTTTTTTTTTTACATAAAGGGGAATTTTTTTCTTAAATCCAGTTTGTTTACCAAAAAGCTCTTCATCCCATTTTGCTTATATATATATATATATATATATATATATATATATATATATATATATATATAAAAATATATATATATATATATATATATATATATATATATATATACATATATATATATATATATATATATATATATTTATATATATATATATATATATATGTATATATATATTTATATATTTATATGTGTATATATATATATATATATATATATATATATATATATATATATATATATATATATATATATATATTTATCTCATCAGCCGTAACCAATCCACTGCAGGACAAAGGCCTTAGACATGTCCTTCTACTTGCGTCAGTTTATAGTCTTTCTATGCCTGTCTATATCAGCAAATTTTCTTAGTTCATCAATCCGTCGTCTTCCCTTCCATCCCCTGCTTCGTTTGCAATTGCTAGGGACTTATTCTGTTTTTTCTTAATGTCCATCTATTATCGGTCATTCTCATTATCTAACCTGCCCTTGTTCATTTCTTTTCCTGACTTTTTGTTAGAATATCCTTTACTTTAGTTTCCTATCGTATCCATGTTGCTCTTTTTCTATCTCTTAGTGTAATCCCCATCATTATTCTTTCCATAGCTCTTTGAGTTGTAACTAGCTTATGTTCTAAGGCTTTAGTAAGGCTCTAGGTTTGTGATGCATAAGTTAATACTGGTAGGAGTGTCTGATTGAAACATTTTCTTTTTAGAGAAAGTAGAATTTTAGTTTTCATAATATCATTTTTATATCCAAAATTTCTCCACCCCATACTTATCCTTTTAATTTCCGTCTCATGTCCTGGGGAAACACCTACTGTCTGTCCTAAGTATGTAGATTCATAAACAATCTCTTAGAGGTGCGTCCACGCCCTGCATTTATTTTCTCTCTGTATTTCATTGAAGATTATCTTAGTTTTACTCATATTCCTTTTCAGTCCTATGTACCTGCTTTCTCTATTCAAATTTTCTATCATCTCTTGCAATTCCTCCCCAGAATTACTAAATAGAACTGTTTCATCTGCAAATGTCAAGTTGTAAAAGTATTACCCATTAATGTTAATTCTGAGATTTTCCCAATCGAAATGTTTAGATAACTGTTGTATGCATGCTGTGGATAATTTAGGAGAGATGGGGGTCTCCCTGTCTAATTCCTTTCTCAACGGGAATGTTCTCAGTACCTTTTTAGGATTTTACTTCCTGTATAGATATCTCCAAGGGCTTTAACACAAGATTGATCAATTCCTGTATATGTATATATATATATATATATATATATATATATATATATATATAAATATATATATATATATATATATATATATATATATTATATATATATATATGTGTATATATATATATATATATATACATACATATATATATATATATATATATATATATATATATATATATATATATACATATATATATGTATATATATATATACATATATATATGTGTGTGTATGTGTGTGTGTGTGTGGTTCTTCTGCATCTGAGCATCACGTTTTCCTGTGATTTTCACGCATATATGTATGTATATATATATATATATATATATATATATATATATATATATATATATATGTATATATATATATATATATATATATATATATATATATATATACATATATATATATGTATATATATATATATATATATATATATATGTATATATATATATATATATATACATATATATATATGTATATGTATACATATATATATATATATATATATATATATATATATATATATATATATATATATATATATATATGTATATATATATATATATATATATATATATGACTTTTTATTGAATGGCGTTTTAGAAACCTTAATTTTTATGCCCAATGCCTTAGGTTATTACCAAGACTGTGGATTTCTTCTCTATTTGCAAGATTTTCATCTTTAAAACCAAGGACAAATAGCAAAAATAGCCATTAAGACATTAAATAATTGTATTTTCTAAACTAGAAATTAGACGAAATTGAAAATATAAAAGCCATTAAATATTTAAAGATGAAATAGGAGCTGAACACCTAAATCGTAATTGAAAACAGAGTAGCGTTAGAGAATCGATAGCCTTGACTTGATCGATACATGTATGCACACTTTTTTTTTTTTTAATTCACCAAGTAGGCCTACGGATATTTTATGATAGCAATCGTGTACAAACAGTAATTGTTCACGTAGAAGTCGTCCAATAAATATGATTTTGTTGTTACTGCAATCTGCTATCTGATACCAAGAAATCTCATCTAAATATTACGTAGAAATTACGTTCAATTGGCTGGAATAATTATCTCTTCATAGTTTATATTGAACAGATCGTAATGCTCAATACAGCACAGTAATTATTATTATTATTATTATTATTATTATTATTATTATTATTATTATTATTATTATTATTATTATTATTATTATTACTATTATTATCATTATTATTATTATTATTATTATTATTATTATTATTATTATTATTATTATTATTACTTGCTGAGCTATAACCCTAGTTGGAGAAGCAGAATGATATAAGCCCGAGGGCTCCAACAGGGAAAATATGGCTCAGTGAGAAAAGGAAATAAGAAAACTACAAGAAAAGTAATTAACAATTTAAATAATATATTTCAAGAACAAGAACAACATTAGAATAAATATTTCACATATAAACTATAAAGACTTCTAGAAGTTTTATTCCAGGTGTGTCCAAGTTTGTTGAATGATCTTAATCCGGTATTTAAATCAGTGGAACTTCAAAAATTAAAGCTTACAGCGAATGTTTTATGTTTAACAGGTTGACATATATCTTTTTTTATTTTGTGTATACAAGATCTATTTTCTCCTTGTTACTGATCTTAATTTTTTTTTTATATTTTTCATTACTTGTGTAGTTTATTAATTTCCTTACTTCCTTTCCTCACTGTCCTATTTTTTTCCTATTGGAGCCCTTTGGCTTATAGCATTCTGCCTTTCCAACTACGGTTGTAGCTGAGCTAATGATAATAAAGTCCATTTAATTAACAGTAAAGAAAATATCAGAAAAAAGGTATATAGTTTCCATTAACGCTATAAAGGCCTGCAATGTTGTCCAAAATGTTACTAATTCCCGTATACACATATTTTCTCTCTATTAGTTAACAATAAAGAAGTAAAAAACAACTACGTGATTGGACATAAGAGATAAGAAGGTGGATAGCTGAAAGTCGTTTTTCTTTAGTTACGCCTTTATATTTCAAGTTAATTTACGTTTTCTTTGAGAAGACATTTACACTTGAAAAAGAAAATTGTATTTATCTTTAAGGGTGACTCTTCTATTTTTGACGTCTGCAAAATGAAAATTTTAGATACTCAAAGTATTTCTGAGTAACATTTCCTTATCAGTTTTAATCAACCAGATATTAAAAAAGTATCCTATTTATTATGTAATACAGTATACTGACATAACGTAACGATGAAAGAATTGGTTACATTCGATGCCTACAGTGGAACAAAAATATGACCGTACAAACAATAAAAATTATGAATTGATAATTGTGTTCGAAAAAAAAAAAATTAGGATTATGTCATAAAAGTACAATTATCTACCTGAACTACAGGTAATACCAGACATTTCAATTTACTGCGAAAGATTACCGAAAAATACAGGAAAATAGGGAAAAATACGTGATATTGTCGATGACAAGGAAACTACCGAAAGTGGACCAAATTACTAACAGAGGTCCTCTGCAAAGGCAAATGATTAAAGTGGGGTCGGAAACGTGATTCTGTGACTCGAAATTGGACTAATTTCTAAGAATAAAATTTACAAACATAATCTCACGCATGCAGTCCTAATTATGTAAAAGATAATTATCTAAATCAAGGGAAAATGAATTCTTCTACCCGTGTTTCAGTACAGAAAAAGTAAAGTGTTGAAGCGAAAGTTACAGGAATAAAAACAATATTTGGAACGAGACCAAAATACGAGAGAAGAGGAGAATAGTGAAGAAAGACTCTTCACAAATCAGGAAATTATTGACAACTACAAGAAATTTCATACAGCTATTGGAAGTTACCAAAAATTGTTTGAAATTACCAGCAACCAGTGAATATTGTAGAATACAGAATGAAATGAACAAGAGCTATCTACAAGAAATGATAGGTTGCAGGAGATTGCAACTAGCAACAGGAAATGGCTGAAGACTAAAAAATATGACCGTCAACTACAGAACATGACTGAAAACTACAGAACATGACCAGCAATGACAGAGCATAACTGACAACCGGTGAACATGACCAGCAACTACAGAACATAACTAGCAACTACAGACCATTACCAGCAATTACAGAATATAACCAGAAAATAGGCCTACTGAACATAACTTGAAACTACAGAACATGACTGGCAACTGCAAAATATAACCGGCAACTACAGAACATAACTGCAAATTATGTCTGGCAACTACAAAATTTGACCAGCAACTACAGAACATGACTGACATTTACAAAACGTGATCGGCAATTACAGAGCATGACTGGAAACTGCAAAACATGACTGGTAACTACAGAACTTGACTAGCAACTACGGAACATGACTGTCATCTACAAAACATAACCCGCTACTACAGAACTTGACCAGCAACTACAGAACATGACTGACATTTACAAAACATGATCGGCAACTACAGAACATGACTGGAAACTGCAAAACATGACCAGTAACTACATAACAACTAGCAACTACAGAATCAGAGTGGCATCTACAAAGCATAACCGGTAACTACAGAACTTGACCAGCAACTACAGAACATGACTGGCATCTTCAAAACATGATCAGCAACTACAGAACAGGATTGGAAACTGCAAAGCATGACCGGTAACTATAGAACTTGACTAGCAACTACAGAACATGACTGACATCTTCAAAACATGATCGGCAACTACAGAACAACATGATTGGAAACTGCAAAGCATGACCGGTAACTACAGAACTTGACTAGCAACTACAGAACATGACTGGCGTCTACAGAACATGACTGGAAACTGCAAAACATGACCGGTAACTACAGTACTTGACTAGCAACTGCAAAACATGACCGGTAACTACAGAACTTGACTAGCAACTACAGAACATGACTGGCGTCTACAGAACATGACTGGAAACTGCAAAACATGACCGGTAACTACAGTACTTGACTAGCAACTACAGAACATGACTGGAAACTGCAAAACATGACCGGTAACTACAGTACTTGACTAGCAACTGCAAAACATGACCGGTAACTACAGAACTTGACTAGCAACTACAGAACATGACTGGCGTCTACAGAACATGACTGGAAACTGCAAAACATGACCGGTAACTACAGTACTTGACTAGCAACTACAGAACATGACTGGAAACTGCAAAACATGACCGGTAACTACAGTACTTGACTAGCAACTGCAAAACATGACCGGTAACTACAGAACTTGACCAGCAACTACAGAACATGACTGGAAACTGCAAAACATGACCGGTAACTACAGAACTTGGCCAGCAACTACAGAACGTGACCGGCATCTACAAAACATGATCGGCAACTGCAAAACTACAGACTACATTGACATGAAACTCTGCTACAAAACCTTCCCAAGGTTAAGATACCCGTATACATTGAACCCGGCTTAGGCTACAGAGAAAAACAATGCTACCTACAGAGACACTAGGCCTGCTGAAACAATGCATCGTGTAAACAATGGCAAGTCTGTCTGTCTGACGTTTGAACGGGTTTTACCAAAAGGTCACTGAATATTAATTAGAGAAAGGGTCAAGTTTGCCAACCATCTGGAAGGGAAAATTGGAGACTTTGAGAATGTTCTAAAAGGTTGGAAACCTTGGTTATATCTAATAATGATAATAGTAATAATAATAATAATAATTATTATTATTATTATTATTGTTGTTGTTATTAATATTATTATTGCTATTATTATTATTATTATTATTATTATTATTATTATTATTATTGTTGTTGTTGTTGTTGTTGATATTATTATTACTATTATTGTTGTTGTTGATATTATTATTATTATTATTATTAATATTATTATTATTATTAATACTATTATTATTATTTATTGTTATTATTATTATTATTACTATTATTATTATTGTTGTTGTTATTATTGTTATTATTATTATTGTTGTTGTTGTTGTTGTTGTTGTTATTATTATTATTATTATTATCATTTAAGTCCAGTGTATTTTCAACATTTGAGTCATAACGAATAATGCTTTTCAATATAATATACAGTTAGGAGAGATTTTCGATTCACTTTATTGATTTCAATGTCTCACATTTCATGAAATTTCAAATATAGATATATTTTTCTAAGTTATTAGGGACTGGAATAACGATGGTAATAGTCATAGTAATAGTAATACTAATTATTAAATGAATAGTAAGAATAATTAATCAGTTTAATTTACTTTGATTGAAATAATAATAATAATAATAATAATAATAATAATAATAATAATAATAATAATAATAATAATAATAATAATCTCAAAAAAATTCTTTTTACTACATCTGAAAGTTACACAGTGAAGTCTTGGAATGAGTGCCACTATAGAAGATGAAATACTTCGTTATTATAGTGAAAATGAACGGTATCAAGAGAGAGAGAGAGAGAGAGAGAGAGAGAGAGAGAGAGAGAGAGAGAGAGAGAGAGAGAGTGTTAGAAGAATTTGGAGGTCTCAAAGACCATTTTTAGTCCAACAGCGGAGACTCCATCTGCTCTTTGGTAGAGCGATCAAGTTTAAGCATTTAGAGAGTTCTTATGATCTTGTCTAACTTATTCTTAAACTCGTTTACCTATACTCAATTTTTTTAAACGAGGCGCATTTGCACTGACTCGCAGCTGTGCCCTTTTAGCTCGGAAAAGTTCCCTGCTATCTGATTGGTTAGAACTATCTTGACCAACCAATTAGCGATCAGGAAACTTTTCCGAGTTAAAAGGGCACCCCTGCGAGTCGGTGCAAATCTGCCTCACTAAAAAGAATTGACTATAAGTATTACTGTTCACTACATCCGCTGGAAG
>NC_090760.1:74488828-74491328 GCF_036898095.1 Palaemon carinicauda
CCCCTTTTTACCCTCCAGGGAGTATAAACAAACCCCCTCCCTTCCCCTTAACCTATGGGTAGATTGTATTTAAGCTGGGGAGCGTCAGTAGACTCAGTACCGGCCAGTGCCCAATAGTGTCTGTGCTTTATAACTTATAGGTCTATGGTGAGTCTCTACATAGATTTACTCCACATAGATTGGTTTTCAGATAAATCGCTATTCGTATATTGTAAGTATGATGTATACACGTTTTTATAATGTACATAGAAAGGATTTTAAACTTGATTTAATCTCTATAGTGCATATTATATCAGATAAATCAATTATTTCGTAGACAACTTGTTATTGGTCAAACTCATGGCATTTTTTAATCCTGTTTTAAAGTGATCACATTTCAAAACCCTCATAAAATTTGTGTTTTTTATTTATTTTTTTTATAAAAATAGAATTTTTATATAGAAATTATCGGTGATGAACGAACTTTATTAAGTAAAAATATTACAACCTAACCTAGCCCATATTCGAACATAAGCCTTATCTACAGTATATAATTTTCGTTGAGTTATATATATATATATATATATATATATAAAACAATTTGTTTCAAATTAACCCAACACCCAAAAAATATGTAAATTTAGGCCAATCAAATCAGCACTAGCCTATGCTACATAATGTTAGCTGTAGTTAGCTAGATAATATATAATTTCAGCTATAATTAGCTAAATACATTCTTAAACGAGGGTTTGCTCTAAGTGAAAACCAATCAAGGTCTTTTCTAGAAGGACACTCCAAAATCAAACCACTGTTCTCTAGTCTCGAGTTGTGCCATAGCCTCTGTACCATGGTCTTCCACTGTCTTGGGATAGAATTCTCTTGCTTGAGGGTACACTCGGGTACACTATTTTATCTTATTTCTCTATCTCTTGTTTTGTTAATGTTTCTATAGTTTAGATAAGAAATGTTTATTTGAATGTTGTTACTATTCTTAAAATATTAAGTTCTTCCTTGTTTCCTTTCTTCTCTGGGCTATTTTCCCTGTTGGAGCCCCTGGGCTTATAGCATCATGCTTTTCCAACTAGGTCTGTAGCTTAGCAAGTAATAATAATAATAATAATAATAATAATAATAATAATAATAATAATAATAATAATCAGGTTTTCTTGTTTGGAATAATTTGTCCAACAAACAAATAACAAATTTGTCCTTGCTATTGCACCAACATCAACAGTGTTTAGCTGAAATCAAGTATTTTTTCCGGTTGCTATTTGTTGTACATAACAGAGATCAAAGCCAATGTAAGCAGGAAACAGAAATGCAAATATCAACACACTTGGCAATTGGAATTTTACAAAGTCGAAATCCAGTGTTGACAAACGCAACTATTTTTTTTTTTTTTTTTAACAGGCTGACATAAGTCTTTTTTTTTATAGTTTTTATATGAAAGATTTATTTCAAGGTTGTTACTCCCCTTAAAAAATTTTATTTCAATTTTTCATTACTTCTCTTGTATTTATTTTCTTATTTCCTATCCTCACTTGGTTATTTTTTTTCCTGTTGGAGTCCTTGGGCTTATAGCCTCCTGCTTTTCCAACTAGGGTTGTAGCTAATGGAAATTTTTGTTATTGGTAAATATTATATATCTGAATATAGCAATTGATAAAGATTTTTCTTTTTTAAAATTCATATACAATTCAATAGATCTATGTATGTGACAAAAACAGTTTATAGAGAATTTTTGAAATCTATATGCAGTGAAATAAATAGGCCTATGGATAGGACATTTGAAATAGCGAGTATTTAAAGTTTTCTTGCAATCACGAATATTCAATACTAGTGTATGCGACCCGTCAAAAATGACGGTTAAATATACCCTCACAGATTCAATCCCTCCCACTCCTCTCCCTTTTCTAGTTACAAACCTTCTCATCTGAGTATGACTGCTCCCTCTCCCCCTACCCAAGGGACGGGGAGAGATCGAATGGTTATACCACTTGTAGCGGAGCATGACCGAATACACACACACACACACACACACACATATATATATATATATATATATATATACATATATGTAATATAATATACATATATATATATATATATATATATATATATATATATATATATATATATATATATATATATATATATATATATACAGTACATATATATATGTATATATATATATATATATATATTATATATATATTATATATATTTATATATATATATATATATGTATACACACACATATATATATATATATATATTATATATATATATGTATATACATATATTATATATATATATATATATATATATATATATATTATATATATGTATGTATATATATATATATATATATATATATATATATATATATATATATATAATATAAACCAGCCACTTTGTCTTTATTTTATAGGGAAGATTAATCGTTGCTTCTGACTGTTTCAAGATCCTATGATTATTCAGCAAGGCTATTAATCACTCGTAGGCCTAATCGATTAATTCT
>NC_090760.1:74496328-74498828 GCF_036898095.1 Palaemon carinicauda
CTGTGGTCCCAAGACTGTTGTCCTAAGACTGTAGTCCCAAGACTGGGTCCCAAGACTGTAGTCCTAAGACTGTGGTCTTAAAAACTGTGGTCCCAAGACTGTGGTCCCAAGACTGTAGTCCTAAGACTGTGGTCCTAAGACTGTGGTCCCAAGACTGTGGTTCCAAAACTGTGGTCCTAAGACTGTGGTCCCAATACTGTGGTCCCAAGACTTTGGTCCCAAAACTGTAGTCCTAAGACTGTGGTCCCAAGACTGTAGTCCCAAGACTGTGGCCCTAAGACTGTGATCTTAAAAACTGTGGTCCTAAGACTGTGGTCCCAAGGACTGTGGTCCTAAGACTGTGGGTCCCAAGACTGTGGTCCTAAGACTGTGGTCCTAAGACTATGGTCCCCAAAACTGTGGCCCCAAGACTTTGGTCCTAAGACTGTGGGTCCCAAAACTGTGGCCCCAAGACTTTGGTCCTAAGACTGTGGTCCCAAAACTGTGGCCCCAAGACTTTGGTCCTAAGACTGTGGTCCCAAAACTGTGGCCCCAAGACTTTGGTCCTAAGACTGTGGTCCCAAAACTGTGGTCCTGTAATTGGACTTTATGGTCTAAATTTTGGATATCATATTGTAATGGTAATTGGGATGTTTATATAGGTGATCAGAATATTATATTTTCTGTGTATCTTAAGTAATTTTTATGGATTTATTGGTGTATTTAGTCTCATTATTATTATTATTATTATTATTATTATTATAATATATGCATGTAATATATATGTATATATATATATAGTATATATATATATATATATATATATATATATATATATATATATATATATATATATATATATATATATAGTAAGATATACATACATGTCATGTATGTAATATGCCTATCCATGTACATATACTGGATACTATATATATATATATATATATATATATGTATGTATGTATGTATATATACAGTATATGTGTGTGTGAGTGGGTATAACCATACGTATGTATGTGTATGTATACTATACACGCAAAATATCCATATCTATCTATCGATCTACCTATCTATCTATCTATCTATTTATATATATACATAGTATATACATATAATTATATATATACTGTATATATATATACATATATATATATATATATATATATAGAGCTCTTGCTTGAGGCTACACTCGAACACACTATTCTATCTTATTTCTCTTCCCCTAGTTTTGTTGAAGTTTTTATAGATTATATAGAAAATATTCATTTAAATGTTGTTACTGCTCTTAAAATGTTTAATTTTTTCCTTGTTTCCTTTCCTCGCTCGGCTGTTTTCCCTATTGGAGCCCATGGGCTTATGGCATCCTGCTTTTCCAACCAGGGTTGTAGCTTAGCCAGTAATAATAATAATAATAATAATAATAATAATAATAATAATAATAATAATAATAACGACAATTATTATCAAGCGTTGCAATCTTATGTAGGTCAGATGTAACCCTGTTACGTATGTGTCCAGTTACATGATAGAGAATATCGGTATTTATGGTATGGTAATTCTATTCTGTATTTGTTATGCTACAGGAGTGTAGTTATACAGGGAAATTACAAAAGGTTTCTCTGTAATATGATTCATTGTTTATTTGTTTGTAGTGGCTGTGATTGAAGGTGATGTCCATCAACAACGATATGTGCACACTTGCGTTCTGGTTTTTAGGAAATGTATATGCATATATTTATATCTATATCTATCTATCTATATATATATATATATATATACTGTATGTATATATACATATATATGAATATACTGTATGTATATATATACATATACATGTATACAGTATATACATATACAGTATATGTATATATATACAGTATATGTATATGTATATATATATATATATATATGTGTGTGTGTGTATATATATATATATATAAATATATAAATATATATGTGTGTGTGTGTGTCTATATATATATACTATATATATATAAATATATATATATATATATATATATCACAACGCAGGTACACCGCCTATAAACCTCGGAAAATGTCAGTAACCTAACGGAATAAGACATGGAAAAAAAACAGGTGGGTTCAAAAACATTAAAAACATTTATCTATTATTGTATGCAATCAGTGTTTACAACACCTGGTCACGTGACGTAATCAAATCAGCGAATTGTCTCATCGAATTATTGGGTAATGACCTCTTATTAAACTAATTATAGATATCAGAGGTCATCTACCCCACGTTCGAAGTGATTTTGGAATTCCAGGAATGATTTGGGTAAGAAATTGGCAATGTAGTTTGCATTGTTGGTGATCTCGGTATAGATTTTTCGTGTGGTTATATTTTTCTGTGTGTAATTAGTATATCTTATGAGTAAATATAGGCATATTAGAATAAGTACATACATACTCATACAGACAAACACATGCACGTACATATACGTGATGCGTTTACACACACACACACACACACACACACATATATATATACTATATATAT